>NC_069395.1:45147500-45447500 GCF_027475565.1 Acinonyx jubatus
AATCAGGCCCAGCCAGCCGCCTTGGAATGAAATGTTTCATCTTTGTGACAATGGCCATGCCCACTGAAGGATTTTAATCAAAAATTGTGCTTACAGGTGATTTATCTGACTGTTACCTATAGAAGGAAGTGGCAGTAATTGGAAAAAATAAGATCAACCATAAGCCTCTGGGAATGTTTTTTATATATGAGTCCCAAAGCAGGTTGGTAGCAGTGAACTTGAAATAAAATATAGAACAGACACTGGCAGTTAAGTATGTATCTGTATGAAGAGGGTGAGTCAGAGAGCCTAACTGAGCCACTGAATTTCACAAAGGTTTTATATTCCTGATGAGCTTGCTGCCTATAGGCTCAATAGTAAAATCACAGATCCACGTAGTGAGTGAATAAAAGCACCAACCCATTTCACTTAATGTTTACAGATTTTACATACAAACATCTTTAAGCTGCACCAACATACATGCTCCATGCTTTTTCACACATGAGCGTATTTGTAACTACCAAAGGATGAAGGATTGAGATATTTACAGAGCCTTTACCGGACACCAGACCCTTGGACAATTGCTGGCAATGGGGATACATAGAAAAAAAAGCCAGTCTCCCTTTGAGGGGCTGGCAAACCACAGCCTTCCTACAAAGCCAGCCACAGCTTCAATGATGGCACAAAGATTGCTGATTTCCCCAGATTGTCCTCGTCTCCAGCCCTGTCCACGTGTCTGTCTATGAGACTTCCTCACCTGGATGTTCATGGACTTTTCCAACTCAGCATCTACAACACTGACTACATTACCTCCTTCCCTTGGAACCTGCTCCTTAGGCAAGGCTGCCGTCTCAGAGAATGGCAGCAGCTGGGACTCCTCCCACTGCCTCACTCTCCACACCATCTAACCTCAAGTTCTGTCCATTTTGCTTCCTGGATATCTCTCTTATCCAGCCACCTCTCACTATCTCCATTATCAGCTCTCTGGCGCAGGCTACCCCCATCCGTTGCCGGCCAAAGCTTCCTAAGTGGTCTCCTGGCATCCCAGCCTGCTACTCTCCCATCCTCTGCCCACACAGCAGCCAGTGTGACCTTTCTAAAATGAATATATGACTGAGTCACTTATCTGCTTGAAACCCTTTAAAAGTTTCCTTTAGCTGTTAGAATAAAGTGCAAATCCCTTATTATCTATTGCAAAGCCCTTTATAGCCTGGATCCTGCCCATCTTCCCATCCCCACTTGGATCCTCTCTCCTCTCTAAGCACCAGCCACACAAAATTCTTTCACTTTCTCTAATGATCCATGCTCTGACTCTCTTCCTGACCCTCCACGCATACTATTCCTCCCGCCAGAAACACCTTTTCTCCTTCCTGCAAATTCCTATGCCAAGGAATCATTATCCTGAGCTGAAAAGACAGGCTTGCATTGATAATGATCATTATTCCATGTCGCATATGTACAACTCTGTATTTGTTAAAATAGTTTTTAACTCTAACCCTGTAACTACAATGACCAGATTTTTCAAACTAAAGTTCTATAGAATAGGACAGGACTGTGTTAGAATACCTTGGCTTTATGTAAGTCTCATTTTATGGAAGTGGACATTTAGTACCCTGACCTTCCCTCACTGGGGACAAGGGATTGCAGTGTGATTCCAAAAGGACAGAGGACAGAAGTTGCTCTGGGCACATAATATGCAATGGGCTTGATATTTAGGCCAGTGTGTTGGAGTGGGATGTTCTGCTGAAGAATAATCTTGTGGAATGTTTTTATGCCTGCTCAATGAAGAGGTGCCAAAAACAAAACAAAACAAAACAAAACAAAACAAAACAAAACAACACACACACACACACACACACACACACACACACACACACACACACACCCCTACCTTTATGTACCTTGGGAGTGTAAATAATATTTGAGGAGCCCAGAAGCAGCTCCCTCTCTTGAAGGAAGAAGGAGCAGAGAGCCCTCTGCCTGCCCCAACCTACTCTAAGACATAGCTTTATTGTCCAAGAACCAGGTGTCGAGACTGAATCTGTCAAGACAAATCAGGCCCTTTGTTGAGATTAAATAGGAAACACACCCACCCCATAAGGAGTAGTAGGAGAAGTGGTTCTGGATTCAGAATGAATGGACAAGGATACCTGGACCAGTTTGAACCCAGAATTCCTGGGGCAAGTGGGCTGGGTTGTGGTGGTATTTGAGCACCAAGGGAGGTATCCTAGGAATCCCCAGTGGCAGACATCTTTGGTGGAACTTACCACAAAGGCAATGAAATGATCTTCCTTCAAAGATTCCCTGAGGGTATTATGCTTAGTGAAATATGTTAGACAGAGAAAGACAAATACTATATGATCTCACTTACATTTGGAATCTAAAAACAAAACAAAACCAAGTCATAGGAACAGGCATTAGATTGGTGGCTGCCAGAGACAGGAGGTAGGAGGCAGGGAAAGGGGTGATGGTGATCAATCAAAGGTATAAACTTCAAGTTATAAAATAAATAAATTCTGGGATGTAATGTACAGTGTAGTGACTATAGTTAACAATACTGTAGTATATATTTGAAAGTCACTAAGAGAGTAGATCTTGAACGTTCTCATCATGAGAAAAAAAGTTGTAATTCCATGAGGTGATGGGTATTAACTAAACTTATCATGGTGATCATTGTATGATATATATACATACATATATCATAATGGACTAATGGTATTGGACTAATACCATGTTATGTCAATTTACATTTCAATAAAAATGAAAAAGAAAAAAGAGGGGCACCTGGGTGGCTCAATTGGTTGAGTGTCCAACTCTTGATTTCAGCTCAGGTCATGATCTCACGGTTTGTGAGTTTGAGCCCCACGTCGGGCTCCATGCTAACAGTGCCTGCTTGGGATTCTCTCTCTCTCCCTGTCTCTGCCACCCGCCCCCTCAAAATAAATAAACTTTTTTAAAAAAGGAAAGGAAAGGAAAAAAAGATCCCTGAAGACTTGTGAGTGGACAAAGTCAATGATGGCCCAGCACCAGCTGCCTGAATATCTCAGACCTAGTTCTCAACAGCGGCATGTTGTGGCCTGACAGCCAATGGAGCAGAGACAGCAGGCTGACAGCCCTACTCTATTTGCCTGAGAGTGGAAATCACGCCGTCCCCTTAGGGTTTCAGGCACCCATCATGGCCCTAATTTTACATCTATTTCTGGACTCTTCTGGTAATTATGGAAAAAAAGAATGGTTCACTGTTCGTGAACCTCTTACGGGTTTACTCAAGATCACACAGTGAATAACAGGTAGAGGTGGAAACAACAAAAGTGAGTCAGTAAAGATGGGTGGTACATTGTGCGGTCAAAAACACAGAAAGACAAGTGAGGAGGGAAAGACCTGAGAGCTCACTGGCCCATGGCAGTCAAAGACTGTTCCTTACAATGTTCTGATGGTCTCTGATCCTGCCTGTGGCTACAGGAATTTCTGCCACATCACAGCAAGTCTGCATAGAGCCTCAGTGAGGGAAAGTTGTTTATGGACAGAGGACTGTGACATAAAATGAGAGCAAGTGACTAGACCTTGTTATCTTAGTGCCTTTGATAACACTGGAGAGCAAAGTTAGGTTTTGAATTGACTGAAATCTTCCATAAATGGAATCTGAATGCAGGCTACATCACATCCAAAAATTCCCCAGGGAATTTCCTATTATGTACATGGAAGGGGGAATGAAGCAAGTCCCATCTGGCGAGGCAGAGAACATTCTCTGCTGCGTGAAACTGCACGGTTCGCATGGTTAGTGCCAACGGCATGTTCATACTAGACCAAGGCTCTGCACACAGAGGTGTGAGTGTGTTGAAAAATGAGCTAGATGGAATGGGCATTGCTAGGCAATTATTTGTCTCTAAAACATCAAAACCACAAGGCAAGATATTAATAAGGGTATCGTTTTTATAAAGTCCCTAACCAGTTATGAGCCAATATTGTGACCATTGTTACTCAGAGTTGCTATAGCAAAATAGAGTGACATTATTTTTTCCCATAGCTTCCTACCAATACACGAGCTAGAATCAAGAACAGACCAACAAACATCGCTAGTGACTTTTGCTCTTGAGGACTGACATTCTCAGGGAAACCTCAGAACTCTAAAGAAAATATACAATGACATTAGCCTTATTAGGAAATAAAGGCACTGATGGATAAGGTGACTCAATTCAAAAGTCACCCGCTCAAAAAGACCTCCTCTGACAAGCCTCAAGTCCTGAACTCCATTCTTCACTGTGCAGTAACACCCCATTACTCTGCAGCACATTATCAAGTTATCTTGTGAATTTGTGCTCCTGTGGTCCTTCTTCTGTGTTTGAATATAGACCCAGAGAGAGAAACTCTGCACGGTTCATGACTCTGTTCTTAATACCTATGGAGGCTGGCACAGGGTACATCCTCGGTGATACTTGACTAACTGCCTTTCCAGCGGCCAAAGAACAAAAAGATTAATTATCTGTAAATGAAGACTTCATGGAGTCCAGAAAACCCCACATTCACATCAATTCATCAAAAACATCCCATAGCGCAATGAAAAGTCTTTTTCCCATTACAGACGTGATACTGATTAAATCCATACCTAGAGCAAAGTGAAGCCAACATTACTCCAGGTGTGGCCCACGACCAGCAGCATCAGCGTCGCTCGGCAGTTTGTTAGAAAAGCAAAATCGGGGCTCTACTATACATCCAGTGAATTAGAATATCTGAGGGTGGGGCCCAAAAATCCGTGGTCAATAAGTTCTCCAAGTGATTTTGTGTACCATAAAGTTTTGAGCAAGTTATTCAGATACAAAGGAGAGAAAAAACAAGAAATGTCATAAGGACTAAATTTGCCAGGGACAGCTGGCACATCCTTGCTGTCATTTCAGCAAGAAACATAAAGAAAAAGGAAGAGGATGGATTGTGCACAAAATTATATGGATAAGTACGGCTCAAACGTGCCCTGCATTCTGTTTCATGGAGGCTTCCCAGACCTGACTCAAGAACCAGCAAAGTGGAGGCGCTCCTGGGCTCCAAACTCCTGCTTTCACTTGACTTCCCCTCCTTTCAGGGTCCAGCACTATGGCAGCTCTTTCTAGGAATCATTCTAGAGTAGGCCCCCTGAGAAAAAGCAGCCCAGCTGCGGATGTGAGGACAGCCATGTCATACCGTGATTGAGATGTCTGATGCAGTCACTCAGGAGAGCACTGAACTTCTTCTGCTCGGCGGCCTCGTGGAAGCAGAAGTAGCCGTGTCTGAGGAATGGCTGCCACAGGTACACCGGGAATTCCTTAGGCACGACCACAAAGGGCTGAGCGTTCTCCTTCTCACTGGATGCTAAAGAAACATTGAAAACACAAAGACATTTTAAAACGTGTTATCTTTTATTTAAAATACTTACTTCAGGAGGCACCTGGATGGCTCAGTCTTGGTCTGACTCTTGGTTTCGGCTCAGGTCATGACCTCATGGTTTGTGAGTTTGAGCCCTGCATCGGGCTCCGCAGCTGGCAGCACGAAGCCTGCTTGGGATTCTCTGTCCCTCTCAATCTGCCCCTCCTCGTCTTGTGCGCTCTCTCTTTCTCTCTCTCTCTCTCTCTCTCAAATTAAATAAACTTTAAAATACTTATGTCAGCCTGTGAGGGAAACTCTTTGGGGCAGGCCGTGGAACAGAACCATGAAGCAGATGTCTTCACAGGATGGTGGAAAATGGCAGTTCAGGCTCCTCTCACTCCATCCACCAGCTCTACCTGTCTCGCTCCAGCAGGTGGCCTCACCTGCTACTTGACAAAGACAGCCAGGGCCACCAGACAATCTCTTTCTCAACTTCCTCATAGCAATGCTCCACAGAGTCTGCGCATCCCCACTGGCCTTCCTCAGGCTCACCTGTCCACCTGTGCAGATGCTCACACTCCCGTCCCCGCTCCTCCCTACCGCTGCCAAACCAACACTTGCTTCTTTGAGCAGCAACCCGATTCTCACCTCGGTCTGGTTCCTGCCCCACCAGTCCTGAAACCCCAGTGCTGAGCTCACTGATGTCATCCTAATGGCCAACCTGCGGCTTATTCTTCATTACCTAAGCCTTTCTTTTTTTTATATTACCTAAGACTTTTTTTTTTCATTAAAAATTAAAAAAAATTTTTTTAATATGAAATTTATTGTCAAATTGGTTTCCATACAACACCCAGCGTTCATCCCAACAGGTGTCCTCCTCAATACCCATCATCCACCCTCCCCTTCCTCCCACCCCCCATCAACCCTCAGTTTGTTCTCAGTTTTTAAGAGTCTCTTATGTTTTGGCTCCCTCCCCCTCTTTTTTTTTTTTTTTTTTGAGAGAGAGAGAGAGAGAGAGAGAGAGTGAGTGTGTGTGTGTGTGCACATGTGAGCAGGGTAAGGGCAGAGGGAGAGGGAGGGAGAGAATCTTAAGCAGGTTCTACGCTCAGTGCAGATGGGTTCCCATTTTATGTAAGAAAGGAACAGATCTCACAACTGTAGGATCATGACCTGAGCCAGAATCAAGAGTCAATGCTTAACTGATTAAGCTACCCAGGTGCCCCCATTACCTAAGACTTTTTAACCTAATCTGAAACATCTGTTGCTGCTGCTAACTACCCCTTCTTTGGAAAACATTCTCTTCTCTCCCTTTGACCTGTAGCATCTCCTCTCTCCTGGTGTCCTTCGTGCTTTTTAAAAAATTGTTTCTTCTTGGCCAGCTTTACTGGTTCCTCTGTCCCTTCTCTCCATCCCCCTGTGAAGTGTTGGTGTTTGCCCTGTTCTGTCCTGGCTTCCCTCCACTCTCACTAGTCTCTGCTCTCCTTTGGCGTGGTCATCCATTCCATGATACCGCAGGTAGCTTCTACAGTTCCTATTACCTTTTCCTCTTTCATTTCCATCTAGAAAATCCTTTTGCCTAGAAAATCCTCATTCATCCTTCAAAAGTCCATTTAGAAGTTTCTCCTTGGGGTGTCTTTGTTGGCACACACCCCCACCACTGTACTACTAGAGACAGAGTTGTGTGCTCCCTATGTTATTCTCCCCAAATATTGCAGAGATCTGTTTTCATGTCTGGCACTCACACTCAGGGTGGAGGGCACAGAATGAGATGAGCTCCCCACTGGTTCTCACACAGTTCCCCTCCCCAAGAAGCAGTACCACTGCCCTGGAGCTCCCAGAGGATGGAAATTGCATCATACATATCCTTGCATGCTCAATCCTTAGCACAGTCATGGAACTGACTAGATGTTCAACTACAGTTTGCTGAGTAAATGTGCTATGTTATCCTAGGAAAGTTTAAAAGCTTTAAACACTGGACTTTTACCGCTTACATCAAAATCAATTCTAAGAAACTCATGTTAAACCATGCTACTATTCATATCCCTACCCAAATTTTATTTCCTTCCATGCATTCCAATTATATATTACGCTTGGTTAAATGACCCCCAGCTTATTAGCTCTGTGCTCCCTGCCTACATAAAAAGGGCACCAATCTCAGGGAAGGGGAGGAAAAAAGAACCCTCTAAGAGGCCACTGAAAGCACTGGGCGTACCCAACAATGGATCAAAGCCACTCCAAAACAGAGTCTTGCTACTGGCAAATTAATAAATCAAGACTGGATAAATAAAAAACAGATTTCCTGGGGCATATATGGGGACTCTATTTCAATGTCCTGAAAGCTGAAGGTAACAAAGTAGAATGCACTAGAAGCACAATCTTTGGCCCACCAGGACCTCGAAAACTACCTGGCAGGCACATAATATAAGAATGAATCAATGTATGAATGAACAAACGAGTGAATGATGAAATTTGGTAGCACAGACCTCTAACACTAACACATTATCTATTTTCCCCTTCTTTCTTAGTTATAAAATCCCTAACTTTCAGTTGAGCAAGTGACTGCTTAAGACAAAGACTACGTTGCCAGCTTCCATTGCAGCTTGGTGTGCCCCAGCCACTATGTCCTGGTCAATGGGATATAAACTAGAGAGGTAGCGAAACTTCCTGGAAGTGTCCTTGAAGAAAGGGAATGCCCCACCTCCTCCTTTTTTCTCCTTCCTGCTGTCTGGAATGAGAAAACCCCTGCCTGATGCTCCAGCAGCCCCCTCAGACTATGTCAATAAGGGCAATGACCTAGAGACAAAGGGAGAAAAAGCTAGAAAGGGTCCCTGACATTTATGGAACTGTCACACCAGCCCTGGACTTGCAATATCCAAAAATATTTTTAGCAAAATAATAAAGCTTTATGTATTTGAGCCTTTTGTTTTGTGCACCAATTGAGATTCTAAATAACTGTCAAATAAGTGAATCACCTTAGCCAAATAGGAAGGCATTATTGACGCATCATCTTGGTAGAATAGCATGTAAAGAAGACATATTCATTCATAACCTCCAGTGCTTTTCCCAAGTGGGGTTAATGCTTCCCATCTTTATTGTGCCTTTATTCTATTTCCAGTTGAATTAGTATCACACAGTGAGTCTTTCCCGATTAACATGGTTTTATGAAACCATTCCCCTCACTCTTTCCAAGATGTCAGTTTTATACAAATAAGTCAAAAGCAACACTGACCCTTTGCATTTAAAAGCTTCAGCAAGCCCCCTAAAATTCACTCCTCTTAGCCTCTAGTTGTCTCCCATTTAACAATGTACAACAATTTTCCAGAGGCCATTAGTCTGCATTTTTTCTGAGTTGAGTTACAAAGATATCACAAATGATCTACTGTAGAATATTCTATTTTTAATACCCAGAGAGCCACACCATACAATAAAAAAAAAGTCACTGAAATACCGCAAACTGAAGCCTTGGGCCAAACAGCGTTAGTCACACAGGACTTGTGTTTTTTATTCCTTTTCATTCCTTCTGATATGATTTCACCAAAAAGCCAATAAATGTATTGTCTATTCTGACTGATTTCATTGGAAAGTTCTACTGGAGAGATTCTGAAGAGTCATCAAGTTGGTATTCCCATTTCTAGTGGCAGCTCCAGAGCCAAGATGACATACAAGTAGATGTTGAAAGGAAATATAATAATATGTACAGTACACATAAAGCATTGTTTTAGCTTGAATTACTTAGTAATAGTTTGTTAGTCTAGGTTTATGGTCCATGTGCTAATCCTATAATAGTGCTATTAAAAAGCCTATGCTAAGCATTCTGCACCAAAATAATGATTGATAAAATAATTATAATTTTCTCCATAAATTCTAATGATATGATTATACCCATTTTAAGAACCAGGTCTCTCTTCAAGAAACCAAGTAATTACTGTGTGGTGTGATTTACACAAAGCCAGATGGAATTGTTCTCCACAGTTCATGAATCTCTATGAAACGTGCTATTTTGTCTACATATTATCCATCACTTTTTCTACATGGAAAAAGTGGAATAAATGAGAATCGTAGTATGTTAGAGCTGGAAAGATCCTTCTAGATTTTTAAGTTCAAGGACCTAGAGTAGGAGAATCGGAAACCACAGAGGATCAGTAACAGCTAGGGAAAGCACTTGATAAGTGTCACAGAACTAGATAAAAATCCAGCCTCCAAATTTATCGTTCAATACTCTTTCCATGGCAACAGTCAGCTATTACTTACAGATTCGCTGATTAATGCAATGCTATTTTTAAATAGTACCTATGAGTACGTTTGTTTAAAGTACTTTGTCAGTTTAGGATATTTTACTGCATTATCATCCTAAAATTGTAAAAATAATATTCCCAGACAGGTCTGGACTTGTTTGCTTAATGGTGGTATTGTATATTGCACAGACTGGACCCTACCTATTTATTTTTGCCACCCTGTGTATTGCTGTTAAAGCAAGGCCTTAAGATGCCTGACAAATGAATGGTACGTTTTCCACGGGCTAGAAACACGGGGACTGACTTGTGTATTACTGAATGTGATTGAAAATAACAGAAGTGGTAAAATGTTTACTCAAATTAGAGAAATGACATATTCCATTTGTCTACAGAGAATGTGTGGCTAGCCCAAAATTTGTCAGCCTCAGCAACTATTAATATTTTATGACAGGTAAGTCATTGTCAGGGGCTGTCTTGGGCATTGTAGCATGTTTAGCAGTGTCATTACCCTCTATCCAACCAACAATGTCTCTGGACACAGCCAAATGTCCCTGGAGGGTGAAATCCTCTTCCCCCATTGAGACCCACTGGTCTAGCTAAATAAAACAAGTTTAGGAGTTTTGTCTTGAGAAAGAACGCTCAGCAACTCACCAATAGGGTCTGGGAAAAACCGATCAGATAACAAATTATATTCATCTTCTGAGGTTAACACCCTGCCACCAGCTGGAAGAATTCGGCTTTTAGGAGCTGCTCCTCTCTGATAGGCCTGGGGAGAAAAAAAGCATAAATAAGTGATTTTTTTCTCCATTTGGATTTTTGAAAAATATCAGTACTATTAGACATAGACATAGGCACACACGACTCAGAGATAGCAACTCCTCCATTATGTCATTAAGAGCCATATCTTTTAAATATAGGTTTTGCATACCTGTTCCTTGCAAGGTATTACTTTAATACTTTCACGTGATGGTCACAACATGGTAAGTCAGAGTCTTTAATCCCAGGAGATTCACCCTAGCTATGTTTCTCAAGTGGGGAAAACATAATCTCAGTAACTTCTCGAAATTCTGCACCACACTTAACCATTTCAGACGCTGGCACCTGAATCATTCTTATTAACCACAAGAGTGAGGATGCATACAGACACTGCACAAAATGCTTAGGGACTGACGACTAGTGAGATACGGGACACGTAACTGCAATTATGGTTGCCATGGATTTTCACCAAAAACATAAAAACGTTGCCATGATAAGACATGCCACTACGTGAGACTGTTTTGCAGTGAAATGGTCTGGGATGGAAAGGTAACATCATGACATCAGAACAAAGTCTGGCCAGCAGACGAAAAGCTCTGTGGTTCGGGAAATGTCAAAGAGGTGCAGAGGATTGCTAAGCCCACAAGCAGTTTGTGAGCAGATCCACTCGCGAGGACAAAAAGATAAGCATGTGCATCTGAGGGGAGGGCTTAAGTCAGGGCAAAATTTTGAGATGAACAGCCTAAACGCAAATCAGGAATGGAACCAGGAAATTGTAGTACTCCAAATCTAGAGGGTAGTCTTGGGGAAAAGGAAAATGGTGTCGATCAGGGCAACAAAATCACAATAACAATAACATATTCTGCATCAGTAGGATGGCGAGTGAAGAGACCCAACAAAGCAAATTCTTGCACGTCTAAGAAGGTTTTCCAGTTTGTAAGAACCACTCATCAGCTGCTTAAGCGCCTCAGGGACCCAGAGCATAACAGAGAAGAATCTGAAATGGCGACTTTGAGAAAGTCTAAGGAGCATTTCAGTTAAGACTGGCCTCAAGACTGAATTGTGTTATTTGTTATAACGGCCCTAACCTGGGCTTTTATAAACATGATGTTATTTAATCCTCAAAAGAGTGCTATGAATTAGTTATTATCTCCATTTTATAAATGAGGAAAATGAAGCTCAAATAAGTTGCCAGTAGCCCAGTGGTAAGTTGGTGACAAATCCAGGAATCACACCCCAGTCTGTCCAGAAAGTGGACAGGAAGTAGGGCCTGATTATCAAATGAGAATGCTTCATTTTCTCCTGCTTAATTACCTGCCAAAAATGGACTCTCAATGAATAATAGGCAATAGGCAATTTATAGGTACTTAATATATAACTCTTAGGTATAATTAAAAAAAAATTTTTTTTTTTACATTTTATTTATTTTTGATAGAGAGAGACAGAGCACAAGTGGGGGAGGGGCAGAGAGAGAGGGAGACACAGAATCCAAGCAGGCTCCAGGCTCCGAGCTGTCAGCACAGAACCTGACGTGGGGCTCGAACTCAGAAACCGCAAAATCATGACCTGAGCTGAAGTAGAACACCTAACCGACTGAGCCACCCTGGCGCCCCTCTTAGGTATAATTTTTTTTTAAATGCCCTTCTATAAATTAAAAAAACAGGATATTATTAAAACCTTGAGGAATTATGGCAAACTGCATGGGCATTTTTTAAATTTCCAAGTTTTAAAAAAATATGTAGTTATTATCAAATTCAGTGACCGTATCTTAACAAACTGAGCAAGTTTATTTAAAAACGATGAAAAAAAGGGGCGTGTGGGTGGCTCAGTTGGTTAAGCGTCTGACTTCGGCTCGGGTCATGATCTCACAGCCCATGAGTTCAAGCCCCACATGGGGCTCTGTGCTGACGGCTCAGAGCCTAGAGCCTGCTTCAGGTTCTGTGTCTCCCTCTCTCTCTGCCCCTCCCCTGCTCATGCTCTGTCTCTCCCTGTCTCAAAAATAAAAACACTTAAAAAAATAACAAAAATAAAAACTATGAAAAATAATTTTTTAAATAAAAATAAAACTAAACACGATGAGCAAGGACACCTGGGTGGCTCAGTCGGCTGAGTGTACAACTCTTGATTTTAGCTCAGGTCATGATCTCACAGTTTGTGGGATCGAGCCCTGTATTGGGCTATGCATAACAGCACAGAGATTGCTTGGGATTCTCTCTCTCCTTCTCTCTCTGCCCCTCTCCCACTCCCACTCTCAAAATAAATAAACATTTTTAAAAAATGACAAGCAAAGCAAAGAAAACAATGCAGTCCATAAATCGCAAGTGGAAGGGGCAAGCTTGAAAAAATGAAAAGAGGAAGAAAAAAAACCACCAAAATCTGATCCAAAATTAAAATTTCAGTTAGCACCAAATGTGGTGAAAACCCTAATAAATCCAAGAGCAAACTCTATTGTGTTTTCTCCCAATTAGTTAGCAGTAATCAAACCGCCACAGCCCTACATTGGGCTCTGCCAGTGCCTGGCCATACGTTAAGTGCTTCAATGCATGCATTTGTTTGATGCTCACAACAACATTGTGATGAAGGGATCATGCTCACCATTTTACAGATGAGAAAAATGAGGCTCAAGGAGATGTACAATTTACGCAAGGACACACATCTAGTAACCGGCAAAGGTTTGATTGAACGTGCATTATATTAACCATGATGCTATAACTGCCTCTTCTCAAGCTTCCCTGAAAGAACATTGTAATGCGCCATCCAAAATATGAGATGATTTGTTATTATTATCATTATTGTATGTAGTGCATTGACAATGTGCTTCTGAGAGCAAATCAGGTGTTGAATAAAGTCCTCATATAGATAAGCAATAAGCAGAGAAGATATTAGCTTAATGAATGTTGAAAGAGTAAGACTACTTAAGAGAGCACTTGAGCATTGCCTGGTAGCCTGTGGAATAAGTTTGAACTGTATTTTATTTCTACTTTCCATCAGAAATGGAAAGGAAACACATTGACCTGTCAGTCTAAAGCCTCTTCCTAATGATTTAGCATCAGAAATATTACTCAAAGTATCCATGGAGGTTGTGCCAAGTACTCTTGAACTGAGTCAAGAAAGCAGTTTTAAACCTGTTACTACCTTGAACTGTTTGAACAGTAACCATTCATTTCAAAAGGAGCTTGAGGATCGATGTAAACTAAAAATGTGTACAGTGCGAGATCTGGAAGGAACCAATGGGATCATTCAGCCTGACTCTCCACTTTAATTGAGGCCCAACCTAAACTTCAGTTTTTCAAATTCACTTCCCAGGGTTCTTTCCTCTTAGGCCAAATTACCTCCTTCCATGGGGAAAAAAATGGGAACCAATAAAGACTGAAGTCCTCTCACGTGCTAGGCGCTTTACACGTTACCTCATTTTCTCTGTAGTTTACAGACATATTATATTAGCTAATAATCTAATTATTTTATAGGAAAATAATATGATAAGCAGAAAAAAGTTAAATGAAATCCATTAAGAGTAAGCGGCATAAAGTATGGAAATGTCTGAATTCTTAGCAACAAGGCAAATTCAGTCATAGTCTTAGTAAGTTAACTCCTCAGACACCTGTCACATAGGAGGCTTAACAGTAGGAAGATATGGAGACACTGAGCAGAGAGGGGGAGATATCAGGCAGTGACTGAAAAAGATCTCGAAGCTGAATGATCACAGTAAAGGCCCCTGCATTGGTCATTCAGTGTAACTTATCTTCAGGCTCACTTGCAATTACTTGTTCCAAGTCTACCTTGCCCACTAGACTGCATGCATCTTTCTCAGCTGCTGATATATGCTCAGAACCTTCTAGGACACTGGCATATACCAGGCATTCAGTAAACATGTTAACTGAAGTGAGTATCTGCATGAGTGAGTGCTTACTGACCGAATCAGTGTCAAAGGAGAGGGTATGTCAATCAACCCGGCCCATGTTTGAAAATGGTGCAAGAACCAGTGAAAACTAGGAAATATTTTACCTCTTTGTTCTCATAGCTCTCCACAGCAAAATCATTTTTAACCACAATGTACCGCTCCTTCCACTTCTTTATGTCTTCAGCAAACTGTGATAGCTCTGCTTCATACAGAACAGTTCCAGGCTCCAGTGGTGGCTTTAAATAAGGTGAATATGATTAATTATTACAACAAATAACACAGCATGCTACCAACTAAGTCTGTGCATGGCAGTTCAAGGACTATTTTAGGAAACTATCTTGTGATAGTTGAGATCTTGTGAGATCCTGAGAAAATTGTTGCTTCCCCACCTCCCTCCACACTTCCCCTTCCTACTCCCTCTGACCAAATGCAAATATTTGTCTTATTGATATTTTTGTGACTTCCATTTCCCTCCATTAGGCTACAAGAAGAGAAGTAGATGGTAGAATCGGGATTATAGGAATAAGGTTGTGCTTTGTATATATGTGGCACTTAATGAATCTGTCATAAACTCCAGAAGAGAGGGAGTGAGGTAGTTAAGTGTGAGTTGTGGCTATCTACCCCAACACCTTGAACATGCCCAAAAATAGGAGATTTAAAAGGCTGCTCCCCTATTCATCACACTGTCAGGTGTAATCTTGAGGGCCAGTGTTCAATGGGCTTCCCAGATCCAAAAGCCCTGGGGATCCTGGCTGTAAACACATCCCCATGCTCCTCAAGAAGACCTTGTTTGCCCTCTGGCTGAAGATGGAGCAGGCAAGCCAGCATATCTCAGTTCCACCTTTGTACTTAAGTAAAAAGTTTGAGGATTTATCCTTAACCCTGGTGACATACGTGCTGTAGGGGAGTCTCTGTTAGATTCTTAGTTAGGTCTCCCTTTGGGTTAACTGTGTAGGGAATAATTCACATCCTGTCTCATGGTATAATTCCTGTATTATCTCAGAATATAGGAATGGGCCTCCTGTCTTGCACATGTCACTGAATTTACATCTATTTTCCCTTTATTAAAAAAATCAAAGTGCCTCTAGAAACGTATCCCTCCACTTTCAAGCAAAATTTACATGAACCATATGGAGAAGATAGATATGCTAATCTTTGTAAGAATTGGCTAAGGGATGAATTAAATTGCCTTCTGAATTTATTCTGTCCTGACAGATAAAGAGGCAGTTTCCTATCTTGCCTCATTAACAGGTAAGAGAGAATCTCACTTTTCTCTTTAAATGAGATTGAACCGATATATAGGCTGAACTCTATAGTTTTATGTGCATTTTTTTTAACCTGGGCCGCTTAAATCAATTGATATGCTTGTTAAAATGTGGCCTTACTCTAGACTTACTATATCAGAATCTCTGGGGGTTATGGACCAAACTTTGCGTTTTTAACAAACTGCCTACATTGTGAGTAACAAACTCCCTAAAAATCACTGTTTTATGGGGATAACACTCAGTTATCCCTACACACTCATGTGGCTAAATCTATTGGTCAATTCACTCAACCTCTCAGCAGTATCTGACCTGTTTATCACTCCCTCTTTCTTGTAAGCCCTTCTTCATTGGCCTTCTGGCACATTCCTCTTTCCTGATTTTCTCCTCCTGCACAGACTATTTCTTGTCCATCCACCTTGCTGGATCCTTTTCCTTTTCTAGGGCTTGGTTGTGGAATATCTTCTTTTCTCTATTGATACTCTCCCTTATTATGTCCCATGGCCTAATACCAGTTATAAGCTAACAGCTACCAAATATCTATTCTCTAGTTTCTACCTCTCCACTGAGCTGCAGATGAGAGAATTCAACTACCTATTCAATATTTTCATGGTTGTAAATCAAATAACCATCTCAAACTTACATGGTCAAAAGAGAACTCGTGATTCCCAAGTCCAGTTTGCCTTCACCCTTCTCTTGCCCTGCTACCGGCTCCTCCTTACCAGTCTCCAAGTTCCTTTCTTACCCCTCTCCATAGTCTATTCACTGCAGAGACGCCAAAGAAGTCGCCTAAAATTGTAAGTCACTTTGTATTCAATACCCTCCAATAACTTCTCTTCACATTTAAAATAAAAACACTTGGGGTGCCTGGGTGGCACAGTCTGTTAAACATCTGACTCTTGATCTCGGCTCAGGTCATGATCTCACAGGTTCATGAGTTCAGGCCCTGCACTGGGCTGTGTGCTGAGGGCATGGAGCCTGCTTGGGATTCTGTCTCTCCTTCTCTCTGCTCCTCCCCCACTTGTGCACTCTCTCTCTCAAAGTAAATATATAAACTTAAGAAAAAAAAAAAAAGAAACCCTTATCACAGTCTACAGCTCCTACATGGTCTGGTCTTTCCCTTTCACTCTGCAGTCATTTATCATCCCTTGTCTCTTGCTCACACTGCTCTCAGCACATAGCCTTCCTGATGTGCTTATGGCTCCTGCAGGGCCTTTGCACTTGTTGCTCCTTATCCCACAGATATTCACCCAGCCTACCTACTCTTATTTCACTTGAGTGTCTGCTCAAATTTCACCTCCACAGGGGGCTTCTCTGACCATCTTCTCTAAAATAAGACTTCTGCTTTATTTTTCTTGGAAGCATTCATTAGCACCTGATATCCCCTGATATAGATTTATTTATTTGTTTACTGTCTCCTACTTTTGAATATAAACAGGAAAGCAGAGAATTTGTCTTGATCCCCAATTTTAGAGTAGGGCCTGGCACATAGTAGGTTATCAATACATATTTGTTGACGTGTAGGTAATTATTATGATGGAGCAAGGGAGAAAGAGTAAGTTAGGGGATTAGAAGAGAAGATCACGGTTGATCAATGACCAAAACAAAAATGCCCATAGTCCAAGGCACTGAAATTATCACTTTTTTTTTATTGAACTCACTACAGCAAGTCCAATTTCCTGATATTAAAGCATCAGTGTGGGAAAAACAATAAAACTGACCATGCTAGGTTTCTTTTCATATGGATTACACCATCAGCAAGGAATCACACATTCTAACTTCCAGGCAAATAACGTTTTTTGAGCATGAAATGATTTGAGAACAGATTTTTTTCTTAGGGACAGATTTTTTTGAACTGCCATTCAAATTACTGTTTATTTCTGAAATATGGTATGTTATAAAGCATTCTTCAGTGGGAGATATTTGTCAACCAAATGCCCACGGGTTACCTTGGTCTTCAAAAATTGTGATGTTAAATCTCTTTGCTGTTCCACTTCACTGCGAACATGATTGCAGAAGGCCACAGAGTACTGACGACTATAGAAGGGACTAAAGTTTTTGATGGTAGCCTCAGTTTTCCCTAGAAAAAATAAGAAAATTAGAATTTAGAAATGTGGCATCTCTTACAAACTAGACACATATCTACCCCACTAATACCACTGTTTACCAGGGATTTGTTAGTTCACATTTCCTGAGAACTTTGCAACATGCCATACGTGCCTATATCTCTCCCTCCCCTTCTGACGTCATCTTGAGAGTCTGTGCTGTCCCTAAGGACCATCCATCCAGTAACCAATAGAATTTTTCTTCATCTTACATCAACAACCCATTGCCTTGGCTATAAACTCAGTCATCCTTCTAAATCCCTATATGACTACTATTCTACCTTATCCGGCTCTCCACTCCAGCTTGTTCTTCATTCCCCTCTACCTCCAGTCATCCAACTCCCACGCAGTAATCCCAGGGGCCACCATTTCAACTCTGCACACACATCATTCCATTCTTCCTTCGATCCTTGGGGTTCCACCTCATCTCACTGGCCCACAGCCCAGGATAAAATCGACCAACTGTTTCTTCTAGTTCTGCTCCTATGTTTCTGGTTTAAATTTTTTGTGTGACTCAAAGCCTTATATAATTACTATGAGGTAGAGGAAAACACTTTAAGAGTCCAGAGACCTGAGCTGTGGTCCCAATTCCAGGGAGACAGAAATCAGCTGGATGTCCTCAGTCAAGTCCCTCATTCTCTCCAGGCTCCAGTGTCCCTAACTATAAAGGAAAGTACTCACTAGTTCATGCTTTTCTTGAAATCTACATGACATTGAAGTACAACCCTGGAAGTACAGCTGCCTTACAATAGTGACCAACAACTGCATTATGATGACTTAGCACCAGAAGAAAATGAAGCTTAGGATCAATCATGGGGGGAAGAGGGGTAGTTTGAGGACTCAAGATGGAGAAAGAGGAGGGTCAGGCACTAGGAATATTCTTGAACTTTTCCAACCTGTGCTTATTAGCTTTAGAGAGTAGGTTAAGTTGCAAAGGAGGGAAATGAGAAAAAGAAATAGGGGAGAAAAGGCAAAGGAATATTCCCAGACAGATTAGAAATCCTCACCTTTCAAGGACTTGCTACAAAGTAGAGAAATAAACACGGGTCTCACTGGCTGTGCTTACAAGCTGTTAGTCCTTGGAATAAGATATTATCTTGAGAAAAAATTAATGTGCTATAACAATTCCAAAATATTTTAAAATATTTTCATGTGAGCTTCGCATAATTTTTGTTTTCAAATTTGATATAGTCACAGAGAAATATTAAAATATACTGGCAAGATTTGTTTAGAGCTATTATGCATATAAAATTTCAAAAATAAGTGAAGAGTTCTAACCACATAGATTGAGATACTCAACATGAGAACCTTGAATTCATAGCTGCCAACTTCTATATGTATGGAATCATAGCCCCAGACACTCATAGTGTATGAATACTCTTTCTATAGAGAATCCTACTTTAGATCAGGCATTTAGATCTACTCTGTATGAGGAAAGGGGGAGTTCTTCCTTATTCCCTCAATAAAATGATCTTTTTTGGATATACTTATGGGCTTTAATAACTATTACTTGAAAGGTGTGTTGAGACCCACTAATAATAGGTTCTGTAGAAATGCAAATAAAAGCTCCTATAATTTGAATCAGCATGCTTTTGCTTGCTCTGTGAGTCTATGGTATTACTATTAATCAGTATTTGCATAATACTTTAATATACTTAGACTTTATAATTATCTAATTGGTTAATATTTTTTTAGCTTTTATATAGTGCATAAGAAATAAAATTCTATATCCTTGTCTATAATTTTCTTACATAGGAGTGGGATATCTTTAGGAATTCCCACAATGAGAATGAGCCTCACCTCACCGAAACATAGAAACAATTAACAAAATCTGCCCTTTGGGTCCAAGTGACCACTATTTTGTCTCGCAGAAGGGCAGCCTGCTAATTTATGACACTAATTTTTGCACTCTTGCAAGCACTTGGATTTAAATGAAAGAAGGTGGATGCCATTTTATGATGAGCTCTACAAAGCTTTGAAACTTGATTTCCTGCCACATCACAAAGCCTCAGTCAAGGATGCCCTGCCTCTACTGAGGTGTTATGATGCCACCACTCCCTCCCAATGTATGAGAAAAAATGCTTCTGTGATTTGAGTACCAACACATCTTCCACCAGGCAGCATTTATAAAAAAGGGACTACAGCTCTCTATGGTAATTAACCTAACGACTGGTTCAAAATGTGAATGAAACAGCTAACTATCATAAGTTCTAGGGGGAAAAGAACCTCAAGTGATTCCCAAAATGTATCTCGATTTTAGATTAAGCCTATCTAAACCCAAACAAAGGAACACCTAAGTAGGGATCTTGACATTTAAATAAAAGCCTGGTGTTGGGGCAAAACACCACTGTGGTTAGGAAAATGGACTCTGGAGTCAGACAAACATGGCTTTGGGTGCCATCTCAGCTACTCACCAGCAGTGGGGACTTATACAAGTTAACTCCCCTCCTCGTATAAAATGAAGACAGAGGAGAAATCTCATCATATTACTGAGAGCACACATGTACATGAGCAGGGGAGGGGCAGAGAGAGGAGGAGACACAGAATCTGAAGCAGGCTCCAGGCTCTGAGCTGTCAGCACAGAGCCTGATTCAGGGCTTGAACCCACAAACTGTGAGATCACGACCTGAGCCGAAGTCAGAGGCTTAACTGCCTGAGCCACCCAAGCGCCCCTGGATCTTGTCACTTCTATTCCCACAATATTTGTTGATCCACCCTGTTGCCCCCACCCAAACTAGTACAGCTTCAACACCATAAAAGTCTCTTAATCTGCCCTCAGTATTAATCACAGCAGAAAAAAAACAAAACAAAAAAAACCCAAAAAACTACCAAAAGCATACTAGCTCTCAGCTCCAAAAGAGGAACAAAAAAGTCAAAGGCAGAGTGGGAGTTGGGAATGCCAGTGCTGATACACAGAGCCTGGAGGATTATGGGAAATAAGCCAAAGCTTGGTCAGTGTGGCCAAGACAGATTCTGGGGAGTGGCCAGAGTGAGTCCAGGGCTGACGGAGCAGAACATGAGAGGCTGAGTCCAAGCTGGCCACCATGGTTCCTCTCACGAGAAAGCTAGCACAAGTTAACAAGGCCCAGACGGTAGGGTAGGAAATTGTCCTTCAGATCCAAGTCTTGCCCTTAATGCTCCCAGGGAACTCTTGAAAACCATAAGAGGCATTCCTCATAGTCATAGAGGTACAATCCTCTTGGTCCTGGTCTGACAAGTTTCATTTGACACGTTGCTACAAGATCATTGTCACTACCTTCATAAAAACTTCAACAGTTCCCCATTGCCCAGAGTAGTAACCACTTAGCCCAGTACCAAAGGCCCTGTGATCTGGCCCCAATTGTCTTTATTTTCTACCTCTCCTACTCAAATGAAATCTCCTTGTCCCCTGTACATGCCTTCACCTCTCCTTTCTCCCGCTAAATGCCCTGCCAGTCACTTTCAGATCCTTCAAGCCCAGATGGAAACTCCAACCCCAACAGAGGTTTTTTTGGCTCTCCCCAGGTAGAAACAATCTCACCTTCGTTTGTGTTCTCCCAAAACTGTGCTCCACTTTGCTACAGCTGTTTAAATATAGCTTATCTCTCCTCCAAGGGTATATACTGTATTTATGTACTTAGCAAATATTTGTTGAATGAATGAAAGAATGGTTGAGTAAATATTTAAGAATAAAGCAAAGTACAATGCATCATAATCTTGAAACCCATGCCAATGTCCCCAGAAAGGAGAAAGGCCCAATTCTCAGCTTGAATATTTGTTATTAAAAATATACACTTTCAAAGCTCAACTCATTTGTTTTTTCAAAAAAAATAAGACTCTTACTGATTAACTCCTTTTCAAAAAAATTTTTTTAATGTTTATTCATTTTTAAGTGTGAAAGAGAGCACAAACGGGGGAGGGAGAGGGGGGCGGGGAGAGACACAGAGTCAGAAGCAGGCTCTGGGCTCTGAGCTGTCAGCACAGAGCCCGACAAGAGGCTCAAACTCATCAATCATGAGATCATGACCTGAGCCAAAGGCAGATGCTTAACTGATTGAGCCACCCAAGCGCCCCCTGATTAATTCCTTTTAAACTTTTAGATGAATTTTGTCCATGAAATTAGATGTGGAGAATTATTTACGAACAAACACCTTCCTTAGTTTATTTTTCTTGACCAGTCTGTAATCATGGGAAGTATATAAGTGTCTAGGTAAAACTTACATGAAGTCTGAATAGATTTGTATATTTTTTTATTCTAGAAGTTTTTTTGCTAACCTTCCAGATCTGTAGTAATTCAACTTAAATCTAGTCTTTATCACTAGTTTTCTTTCTTGAAAGATACTGTTTATAGTGGATTATTTCTAGTTTTCCCATCATCTGCACTGTCAATACAACTATAACCTGTTCTAAAATCTTCTCTGAAATATATTTATCCCTGCTTCAAATACTTTTAGAAAAACAGCTGATAGGTAGTGAAAGATATGAACAATCCAAACATT
Source organism: Acinonyx jubatus (assembly GCF_027475565.1). Lineage (NCBI taxonomy): Eukaryota > Metazoa > Chordata > Mammalia > Carnivora > Felidae > Acinonyx > Acinonyx jubatus. Next base: position 45,169,554 of record NC_069395.1, read on the forward strand.
ATTTTGCCATATTTCCTTCTAATATTTTTTATAATTATTTTTTAATAGTTTGAGAATATTATATTTTGTGCCCAGTTTTATTTACTTAACATTTCATCTTTGGTTTTTTTCCCTATATTACCTTCCAAAAATCGCTATTTTCAGATGTCACATTTTTATTGTTACTATGAAGAAGAAAAATACAAACATTTTTAAAAAATGGATTTATTTTAACAAAGTGGCTATTTCCTGAAAACCGAGCCAAATCCAGACATTAGAAGAGGATTAATTAAGCCTTTGACACATTTTCGTAAACACTGTTGAGGTTTCTGGTGAAGATTAATTGGGGGGGGGGGGACACCTGGGTGGCTCAGTCAGTTAAGCATCCAACTTCGGCTCAGGTCATGATCTCACGGCCTGTGGGTTCAAGCCCCGCGTTGGGCTCTGTGCTAGCTCAGAGCCTGGAGCCTGCCTCGGGTTCTGTGTCTCCCTCTGTCTCTCTCTGCCCCTCCCACACTAGCACTCTGTCTCTGTCTCTCAATAATAAATAAACATTACACACAAAAAAAGATTAATTTGGGGGAATAAGAGAAGTAGCTCTAAAAAATATTTTAAATATTTATAAAATAGAGTATAATACCCACTATTGTTTTCCCCCCAGAGTTTCTTAAATTATAAAAGTTTAAAAGTCCTGATGAATTATAACATCAGTTATAGTCTCAGGCTTCTGAGCATCATCACTGTGCACCTTAGGGTGGAGAAATCAGAAATCCCAATTCACAATACAAAGGTGCAAAAATCTAATTACACAGAATAATGCCCAAGGACTCTCTCTTCCAGTAAATGCCTTAGAGAATGGGGATAAATTGGATTCTCCATAATTGAACTAAATGGTGTGTGTGTGTGTGTGTGTGTGTGTGTGCGTGCGTGCGTGTGTGTGTGTGTGTGTGGTTAAGCACAGTGATGTTTTTGAACAGATTCCATAGGAAAAGTAAAAAATTCTTCATGGGCAGCCTTAATCCCATCAACTCTCTGAAGTTTATCTGGCAGGAACTCTACTTTGTGTTAAAAACAAGAAATATATAAACCAACTTATGTTCTCTACGATTTACTTCAGATATTAATCCACAGAAGAGAAACATAGAACTCTCCCAAGAGCTTATATTAAATATTTCAAAATCATGCCAGGACCCTCTGGATAGAAAACAGACATGCTTAGGAATAAACAAAGAACAGTTTCCTCGTTTCCAAAACTCATAGAGATCCAAAACTCTGAGTTAGGCTTGCAATATACTTGCCTTTGCACTGAAAGACCTTCAATTTTTTGCAATCCCTGTTCTAAAAATAGGCCCAGTATCTTTAATACGGCCACAAAGCTTGACCTATTAAGAGGATTCCATGAATCCGCATGTACTTACAGATGCTATGTAAGGGCCAGACACCAACTCCAGTGGGTGAACAGTGTGAAAATTCAAAAAGGAAAACCTAACTAAAATGGAGTCAGGAGGTTTGGCAGGGGAACTCTCACACCCTACCACTCTTCATTAATTGCAAATCCAATAGGAATAGATGGACCTAGCTGATAGATACTACTTTACTATCCCAACAGGAAGAAGAAAAGCTTTCCTCCTCCCCTAGCAATAGCCCCGCCAATGGGAGAAAGTCACAACTCAGCCAATGAAAAACCACTCTACTTCCACTCCCACTTTACTCCAATGGATTTTTTGTTTATGACAGCCTTCCCAACTTGCCCTTTACCTATATAAAAAAGTGTTCCTCTCCCCTTTGTTCAGTGGATTTGCTTATGATTTTGCCATAGCTTGCTTGTCCCAGATTGCAATTCTCTGCTATTCCTGAATAAAACCCATCTTTTTCTGGTGAAATAACTGGCAGCTTTATTTTGAAGGTTAACAGCAGAAATAAGAACAATGTTTTCTACAAATGGCCACAGCACTGAAATAAATTAAGGTGCCCATCTATACTAGGGATTTGGTAGAACAATACCCTCACAGGTTAATAAAACTAAGAGAAATGGAGGAGACACCAAGAAAGGGAAAAACACTACCGTGCTATACATTCCAATGCCCATTACCTTATCCAAGGGAAAATTTAAAATCCCTGTGGTCAGCTATTCCAGTGAACAGCTTTCTAGAACTTTGAGACCTTAAGTCTGCCCTCCTCTTTTTTTAGAGGAAGAAATTATAATAATATTGTTGGAAGATAGATATGTATATAAATATACCTGTATTTTTATGTACGCATTTTTATTTAGCCATAATTAGATGAAAACTAACTTTAAATTTCATTTCATTTGGAAAAACGTGCTTGGAAATTTTCAAGATTATTTTGCCATTACCTCACAGCATGCTTCCAATTTTCCCATGACACATCTGATGAGAATAAATCTTGTTTATTTTGCCACTTCTCTAAGCTGTCTAATGTCCCCAAAGGAAGCTACAGATTGGCTGTCTTTTTCTTCATAAATATGAGAGGAAAGTGTGTGAAAAATAAAATTAAACCCATCTGACACAGCTACTTTTTCAGAAAGCATCACAAGAAGTATGAATTCAGAAGGAATCATGGTTGCCCATTAGACAGCCTTTTTTGGTTTTGAAAAAATACATAGCAGAAATTCACAAACTGAAATGAGATTTCCTTTGCTCCTTTTGAGTCTAATTATAGTTATTAAAATTTTTTGCACATATTTTATCAGAGGCTCTCAGATTATTCCAGAATCCTGAAAATATCCTTTGCTTTGAGATTGCGACCATATAAATGAACACAATATGCACATTAAAAGAAATCAGGCCAGACTTAAAATAAACCAGGCAACAAGCCTAGGAATTTTACTAAGTGATTCCCCTTCCAACACAATAGGTCCTGGTGTCTCTTCTCTTTATTTTCCTAATTATATTCTTTTTTTCTTTCATTCCATTTTTCTTTTCCTCACACAGAAGTATATTTGCTTGAAATGCTTTCTACTATAGTTTCTACTTCTCTCTCAAGAATCTATACCATTCGTGTAAAAAAAAGTGCATTTTTTAGAGAACTGTATTTGGGGCCCAGATACGTGTTTTGTTAGTCTGGGTATATGGGTAACGATAAGTAGGAGTGACTTGGCTAGGAAAATGAAAGATGATAATGCTAGGCTTAGGAAGGTGCAGGTAGAACTTCATAAACTAGTCAACATTTCTGTAGGCTAGCTAACTTTCTGAAACTATTTACAAGGCAGATAAAGTACTCATTAGTGAAAATTATTTTAGCATGCTCTAACTTATCCTCACAAGAATTTAAGAACTGCCAAAATGGTTCTCATTCCTATCCACTTAATTCAGTCAGGCACTGTGTCCTCTGAATACAATTTTCTTGATAACAACCCAAGTATCTCCAATAATAAAGTCAGATCTAGCACAGTCTAAAATACAGCTCATCACATGCTTTTTTTGACAATCTGTTGCCAGCAAAATAGTTAATCACGAAATTAAAATATTCTTGTGTAATGTACATTAGTGAAAAATTATCCAAAGCGATTATATGTGATGCTCTAAAAAAAGGAGACAGAAAAAGGCCCATTAACTCTCTAATAGAAATAACTATTTAGATAGTATCAAGTTCTATGGAAACCCCATTTTTTCTATGGAAATTGCTCTTCTATAAAGTGATTTTACATGGTCCTTAACAAATGTTCTGAAACTTTCTAAGTTTAGCTCTGTTTGGAGTCCAGTCCTCACACGTGAGATTCATTTACTCTAAACTAGTCATTACAGGCACCAAGGAAATTAAATATGAAAAAGAACTATAAATAACTGGGACTGCCTTCCACAATATCCCTAAGAAAGCAACTTGAGTTCATCTGGACGGTAGCACAGATATGCCAATGCCAATCACATTCCAACTTCCACATATTAATGAAAAGATCAAAGTTACAGACCTCCCGAGCTAGGTGGGATCATAATAACAAATTCCAATGTCCTATTTTCAGATCAAGAAATTAATTGTCCCGTGGTCATAAAACTACTGAGTAACAGAACATTTGTAAAATGTTTTTTTAAATCAATGTCAATTTTGGGAGGCACCTGGATGGCTCAGTCTAAGCATCTGACTTTGGCTCAAGTCATGACCTCACGGGTCGTGAGTTCAAGCCCCGCGTCAGGCTCTCTGCTGACAGCTCAGAGTCTGGAGCCTGCTTCGGATTCTGTGTCTCCCTCTCTCTCTAACCCTCCCCTGCTCACCTCTCTTTCTCTCTCAAGAATAAATAAACATTAAAAAAAGTTTTTTAAATAAATCAATGTCAATTTTTAAAAATGTTTTATTTTATATTTGAGAGACAGAGAGATAGTGCAGAGGAGGGGCAGAGAGACAGAAACAGAATCTGAAGCAAGTCCCAGGCTCCAAGCTGTCAGCATAGAGCCTGATGTGGGGCTCGAACTCATAAGTAGTGAGATCATGACCTGAGCCAAAGTCAAACGCTTAACCAATTGAGCCACCCAGGCACCCCAGTCAGTGTCAGTGTTTTTAGCAGTTTTTCTTTCTACTAAATACTACATTGATTTTTATAGAAGAATTCAAGCACTCCTTTTTTTATTAATGGAGGAATGTAAATAATCTTTGGTAATAAAAACCATATTGTCAGGAAGCCTTGTGAAATGATCTTAAATTTGAGTAGAAAGATTTTTGTTATGGCCAATTTTGTGTGTCAACTTTACTGAGCCATGGGGTGCCCAGATACTCTGGATGTGTCGGTGAGGGTGTTTCTGGATAAGGTTAATATTTGAATAGGTAAATAAAAAATGAAATTGCCATCCCCAATGTTGGGTGGGCCTCATCCAATCAGTTGAAAGCCTGAATAAAACAAAAAGGTTGAGCAAGAGGGAATTTCCTTCTTTCTAGCTTCCCTGAGCTGGGACATTGTTTGTTTTTGTTTTTTTTGTTTTTGTTTTTGTTTTTATTTTTGTGTTTTTTTTTGTTTTTGGTTTTTTTTTTTTTTTTGCCTTTCAACTTGGACTGAAACATTGTCTCTTCCTGGGCTTCTAGCATGCTGGCTTTCATAGTGGAGCTAGCCTTCAGCTCTTCTGGGTCTCCACCTTGCTGACCTCAGATCTTGGGACTCATCAGCCTTCATAATCCCATGAGCCAATTCCTTTCCTTATTTTTATTTTATTTTTTTCCAAATTCCTTATTTAAAAAAATATCTCTCTCTTTCTTCTGTTGGTTCTGTTTCTCTGGAGAACCCTGACTAATACAGATATAACCAACCAAATACATTATTGAGTCCCAAAACAATTACTAATTTATTTCATTTAATCTATACATATTAAACCGTTGGGTCAGTAACAAATTAAAAGCAATGCAAATGTCTAGTGCTTCAATATAATGAGTTCTAAATTTATCAGTACAATCAGCATGCCAATGTCTTTCAGAATACATTCGGAAATACATGGAATCTGTATTTAAAACATTCCATTAAATGATTTATGAAGGACAGTAAAAGCATTTGGCTCAGATACATCCCAATTGGCAGAAGTTGCCAGCAAGAAGGCAGAGACCCAACAAGGCTCTGGGCACAGGGGAAACGAATTGACCTTAACTGAGCACCCCTTAATCTCATTCAGGTGTTCCAATTAAATGGCATCACTGTTTCAATTAAAGCTACAGTCTTTGCTGACTAATAACATAAGGCTCCCTGGGAAATGCACTAATTAGGTAGATTTTCTTATTTACTGATTAAGAATGTGTTTTGTACCAAATCAAGGTTAAAAGGTACTGCTGTGAACCAGGCCTATCATCCACATGATATCTGAAATGTCTTCAACAAAGTTTTTCTGTTCTCTTCTGTTTCCTACTTTATATGAGTCAAGAGATGAGATGTGTTGCCACTAATAAGAAGGTTTTGCCTATGTCTGTGTTTTCTTTAATTATGAACTATTTCAAGCATATAGAACATAAAGTGAAGAATATATATTCCTACCATCCAGCTAAACAAAATCTTAACATATACCATATTTGCTAACAAAAGATTAAACAAAACATTACAGCCACATCTGTAGCCCCCTCTACCCTGCCCCACAACATGACTAGGCACCACTATACTCAAAGCGGTATTTATTCCTAGAAGTCATTTTAGATTCTTACAACATAGGTAAATATCAATACATATATCCATGTACAACTAATAGCATTGTTATGCATATTTTCTGACAACTTTGCCTGTCATTCTGCAGCTTGCTTAAGGCAGATAGGTAGATCACGTATATGTCATGTATATGTATATCATGTATATGTGTGATATGTATTTCTAGTGTATTCATTTTAACGGATATCTATACTTCTAACACATCTCATGATTTATCTGTCTCCTTGTTGATGGGCCTCTCACTTATTTCCTCTTTTGCTCTTCTAATCAATGCTGTTGTGAATGTAAATGGGTCATAAGTATTAGTTTCTCTAGAGTGTATGTATAGAATATTGGGGCAAAGTGCGAGCATCTTCATCTGCACTTGATATTGCCAAATTTCTCTCTGGGGGACGGCAGCCGGGGGAAGGGGGGGGAGGGAAGCTGTGTAATTCACACCCTACCAGCAGCGTATAAGAACTTCCTTCCTCCCACATCTTTAGAAACTCTAAGTATTGTCCCACTTATACATTTTTGTCTATTTTGATCTGTAGAAAATGGTACCTTAATTTACATTTATCAAAGTAATAGTGACTTGAGCACTTTTCCATATATTTATTGGCCAGTCAGGTTTCTTATTCTATGAATTCACATCCTTTCTCCATACATCTTCTTCTTACTGATACTTAGGCATTATCTGTCAATTTTAGGTATGAATCCTTCTCAGATAAAAACATTTCTGTTGTCTTTTCCCCATCTGTGGCTTGTCTTTTCCCTTGGATTACATTGTTGAAGAACAGTTTTAAAGTTTAATGAAGTCAGATGTAACTATCTTATTCTCTCTGGTTTGTGTTTTTAGTGTCTGGTTTAGGAAATCCTTCCTTGCTATTGTCTTCATAATGATATTCTCCCTCATGTTCTTCTAAAAGGACGTTAGCACAAGGCTTTTTACAACCTGGAATTAATTTCTGTGTGGATTAATGAATCCATACTTTACCCTACAGATAACTAATTATTCCAGCAATATTTATTTTGCATTTCTTCCAACATGTGCCTATTTCTGATATATTCCAAGTTTGCATATTGGAATAGGTTGCTTTTGAGCTCTCTAGTCTATTCCATTAGTCTATTGTCTATCCCTGTGCTATTGGTACCATACTGTCTTAATTATTATAGTGTTAATACGAATTTCTGGGGGCACTTGGGTGTCTCAGTTGGTTAAGCATCTGACTTCAACTCAGGTCACGATCTCATGCTTCGTGAGTTCGAGCCCCATGTTGGGCTCTGTGCTGACAGCTCAGACCCTGGAGCCCGCTTCAGATTTCTGTGTTTCCCTCTCTCTCTGCTCCTCCCCACTCTATCTCTCAAAGATAAATAAACATTTAAAAAAATAAGAATTTCTGCCATCAGGAGTGTAAAGTCTTCCCACTTGGTTCTTCTTCAAATTGTCTTAGATATTCTTTAGCCAATGCTCTTCCATAGAGTGAATTATGTCAAGTCCCACAGAAAAACAATGTCATGATTTTGATTGGAAAAACAGTGAATCTGTGATTATTATGAGGCTGATAGTTTTATGATATAATCTTCCCATCTAAGATTGCTGCTAGCCCAGACAGCATTTACGTGCAAACTAGGAAAAGCTACCCTTTCCTACAGCCAGCCTCACATGAGTGAATAATGCAGCACAGGCTGGTTTTGACCTCTGCTAACCCTTCTTTAGTTAGGAGCCTCCTGCTATGAACATCCTGAGTCATTGTAGACAGCAGCCCTGTTCTCATTCATTAGCATGGCATATCTCTTCATTTAGTCAAGGCTTCTTTAATGCTCTTTGATGACATTTTGTCATTTTTATTCATGAAGATTTTTGCACATATTTGTTAGATTTATTCCTAAACCCAATTTCATATGGATTTGTCTTGTTCTTATGAATGGAATCTTTTTTCTTTTACATTTTTAATTGGTTACTACCAGCTCTTAACTTTGATATGTTTGCCTTATACCCAGAAACTTATTTTTTTATATATGAAATTTATTGTCAAATTGGTTTCCATACAACACCCAGTGCTCATCCCAACAGGTGCCCTCTTCAATGCCCATCACCCACTTTCTCCTCTCTCCCACCCCCATCAACCCTCAGTTTATTCTCAGTTTTTAAGAGTCCCTTGTGGTTTGGCTCCCTCCCTCTCTAACTTTTTTTTTCCTTCCCCTCCCCCATGGTCTTCTGTTAAGTTTCTCAGGATCCACATAAGAGTGAAAACATATGGTATCTGTCTTTCTCTGTATGACTTATTTCACTTAGATAACACTCTCCAGTTCCATCCACATTGCTACAAAAGGCCAGATTTCATTCTTTCTCATTGCCACGGAGTATTCCGTTGTGTATATAAACCACAATTTCTTTATCCATTCATCAGTTGATGGACATTTAGGCTCTTTCCATAATTTGGCTATTGTTGAAAGTGCTGCTATAAACATTGGGGTACAAGTGGCCCTATGCATCAGTACTCCTGTATCCCTTGGGTAAATTCCTAGCAGTGCTATTGCTGGGTCATAGGGTAGGTCTATTTTTAATTTTTTGAGGAACCTCCACACTGTTTTATACCCAGAAACTTAAAAGAAAAAAAACTCTTTAAATTAATTTATCTTTAAATTATCTTGGATTTTCTATGTACTCAATCATATCTTCTGCAGCAAAGTTTAAAATTCCTCATTGTACCATGCAATTGCCATTCTAGAGTTCATTAAGTCCCAACATGAAGGCACGTTTTAATTACATGTGAGAATTAAATCAAATGGGTTATTTCAGTTTAGAAAAAGACTTTAGATTCCTAGTTAACAGATCTGGAAAATATATGGATAGAGTAAACTGATTTTGTTTGCCATTTTTGCCCCCAACTATAATTAGTCCATTATTAAATAAAAACATCAAGATTTGTGTTTCATTAAGGATTCATTAAATTAGTGTGGTTCAGCTTGAGTTTCTGTACCTTTTATCAAAAGCCTTCCTTTTAAAACAATTTTTGTAGTCACTGCAACATATTCTTTTTTAAAATTAAGGGATCTAGAAAAATAGAAAATTCTATTCCCTACCTCAGACCCACTGAATGAGAATGTACTAAGACTGAATGGAAATCCTGTCTTCTCAATATATTCTTCCAGTTGAGTCTTATGATCAGGACAGTTTGGTATTTAATAGCATCCCTGCAGGCGTCCCAACAGTGCAGAAGAGAGAGCAAAGCTGTCCGTTTGGCTCCACTACAAACAAATGAGCTCCAGACTGGGCTGGACTCAGCACTATTTAGCAAGCCTTTTCTCATGCTCGGTGACTGCCTTGTCCACTCTCCAAAGCAACTACTGCACCTTCATCAGTATCCTCAGGCTCCCTTCCCCGCTCTCCCTTTACTCCCAGAAGACTTCTTCTTTCCAGAAAATAAAGATACATCTTAATTCTCTCCTATCCATTCTCAAGTTCATCCCTTGTCCACTATACTTTTCCTTTTTCCAGCCTGTCTCAAAAGGAAGACATCCCAATCCACTTCCTCCAAACGCTTACCCCATCAATGATGCACCTTTTCTTGGATTGTCATTATCTTCCTTTTCACTGGGTTTTACTTCAAGCCCCAAAATGTGGTCAAATTCTGAAGAAAAAGAAAGTACTCACCTACCTCTCAGGCAATTGCGCTCTTTTTTTCCCTTCACCATTAAACCTCTTGAACAGTATTCCAGATTCCTCACCTCCTATATGCTTCTTAATCAGCCACTCTTTCTGGAAACACAATCCCACTGCACAGGCTATATACACCCCAATGATTCTCACATGCGTGTCTGCCATCCCAACCTCTGCTACATTCTGTCACAGATTTCCTACTGTCTATTGCTAAATAACTCCATAGCTCATTGAAAGTGCATTTCTTGTCCCTGACTCCTAAGAGCCTAGAAAGGTCAGTACCAGGCACATAGTATGCCTTGATAAATATCTGTTAGATTGACACTGCAATATTAGCAATATTAGTTCTATACTGGATGCATTTTCCCTGCCCATCTTCTCAATCTCTACCACCTGTTCTTAGTCTCTTCCCAGGACTAAGGGGAAAGCAGATGGGAAATTAGTTTGCCAAACAAATAGAACATTTATACCAACATTTAAACCTGTGAGTACCTTTATAATTCTTTAGAAAACTCTATTTCAAAACTGTTTCTTTCATACTATGAGTTTATTTTCCCCTCATCAGGGGACCAGATAGGCTTTCAATAAATAATAATTTGTCAGAAAGCAATATATTTAGCTATATACTGATTAAGTATGAGACAAATTGCAAAAAAATTTAAATAAATAGGTAATCTTAAGCGTTTAGATATCTGGTACAGGGGCACCTGGCTGGCTCAGTCAGTAGAGCATGCAACTCTTGATCTCAGGGTTGTGAGTTCAAGCCCATGTTGAGCATGAAAGCTACTGAAAGAAAGAAAGAAAGAAAGAAAGAAAGAAAGAAAGAAAGAAATCCTACAAATAGATAATAGATACCTAGTACAAATTGGACTGTCCTCATCTGTTGATGATCAAACTAACCCCACAGCAGCCTGGGGCTCACAGCAGGAACACTTTATTCCTTTTCTCTAAATCCAATCTGAGCTTTACTGTTCCACTGGGAGCAAATCATCAAAACTATACATTTACAAAGAAAGTTGTAAGGTAAACATATAGATTAAGACCATGCTTACATGTCACAAAAATAATTGGTTGATTTAATCCAACTCAGCATGAAGGGGGAAAGAATTGAGTTTAAACAGCGTGAATATTGGAAATTTGCTACCTATTAGAAAAACAAAAGTTTCAAATTTATGCTGGAAATAATTTTAAAAGAAAGACCATTAAGAAGAAAATTAGTGAGATATTTTGTCATCTGTTTTCCTGTTTTCTGTGCAGGGTGTCTGTGGTGCTTGGACTTGTCTATATTTGGGTAATGGCAGCAGGTGAGGTGTACAAAGCAGCTGCCTTTGAACTTCCTGGGGGGGGGTGGAAGACATTCTGTAAACATCCTAGGTAATGAGCATAAAATATATCTGAATACACAATGCCTTCTATGAGTCACAGGTTCTTTAATAATCTTTAGATAAACAAATAAATAAAACAAACATTAAACAATAACCAAAAAACAATTTTTTAAACCACACATACTCAAAAATAATCTCCAGATGGAAGGAAATTCCCTTAGGAAGGAAAAATGAAAAGTTTTGTCTCAGTTATGCAGGACTAGAAAGAAAGAAAAGAATATATACACATATATATATCACATATATCTTATATATACCATATATAGTTATTTTCATATATATATACATATATATATATACATATACACACACACACACACATATATATATATATATATATATATATATATATATATATATATATTATGGTTTTAAATAAATAAGACCTGCCAACCAAAGCCAGGAAAATGAATGGACAGGAAATGAGGCAAACTTGAAAGAGGAAGTGGTTTTGAGCCGTCAACAAGAGGGGATTGAAGAGTAGGAAACCCACAAGATGGGTAAAAATGGAAAATCAAGGGCTTTATCTTAAGAAAGAAACTCAGCCCATGACTAGATTATCACAAAGATGCATAACTCAACCAATTAGTCGTTTATGGCTATTTAAAGAGACTGAGAAGATAATCAAGAGAGAACAAAAAGAAAGAAGTTGTATTTCCCCTCAAAATATTTGTAAATCATTAAATCATTAAAAATATAAAGGAAACATTTTATTTATTTTTTATTTTTTTCTTAATTTTCAGGTTTGAAATAGAGTGTGAGTGGGGGAAGGGCAGAGAGAGAGGGAGATACAGAATCCCAAGCAGGCTCCAGGCCCTGAGCTGTTAGCACTGAGCCCGACACGGGGCTTGAACTCACAAACTATGAGATCATGACCTGAGCCGAAGTCAGATGCCCAACTGACTGAGCCACCCGGGCGCCCCTAAAGGGAAACAATTTAAATGTAAAATAAGAATATCTTTCTTTTGATTATATAACCATCTGGGATTTTAAAAAATTCAGTACTTTGACCTTAGATATCTGAATTGTTATAAAACTTGGTAGTTTATCTGCTACTTTAAAGTTATATAAAAGTTGAAGCAAGTAAAAATTTTCTTCCATAAAAAAGTAATGTATTTCCTGATCTTAGAAATAAAGTATGGCATATTTTAAGTTGAATGCAAACATTAAAATATATTTGTGAAAGGAAACTAACATAGCATGTAAAAATGCACATCATAAAAGTAAGCAACACCAACAGAAAAGTGAACATAGACTTTTATAGAGAGATCACAAAGAGGTTAAAGAAACAAAACCAGATGGGCAGAGAAAAAAAGACTGGAAGGACCTATATTAAACCAATAACAGTGGTTACCATTGAATAATAGGCCCATGGATGAAATTTTTCCCTTCTATTTTTATAAAGGGCTATGCTTTGTAGACATACTGTATTTTTAAATGGGTAGTAGAGAAACTTTCTCCAGAGAAACAGTACAGACAAAATAACCTGCTTAGTAAAGGTTTAGAAACCCTGGGTAGAAAGTACACAACTACACATATAAAACCATTCTGCATTATTAAACTAGTATTTAAAAATCAAGGCAAATAGGTGTCCCATTAACTGCCAGAGCATGGCATAATCAATCCAATCATTTTAAGAGTAGTAGTAATCAATAGTAATCCCTGGAAAAGCATCAATTCTGCCATCATTTTTGAGAACATTCAGACAGTTGAAATAAGCAATTGATTTAGCTCAACTATAATTCTGTGCTTGGGTTATTTTAAACACGTAGTCCCAATTTTAAAGAACCAGTAATTACATAAAAATACCAAGTTTGGCTTAATTATTTTTCTCATTTTTTTTGCTTCTATATTACAATTTTAACACATGATTCTGTCAAAATATATTACATGTTTATTATGTGCACACAATTGTAATAAATGAATTGATGCAGGTCAAAGTAGAAAAAGGAACAGGCCCCCCACTCTCCATCCTCACTGATTACCTTCTTCACTCCCTTATTTTCCCCAGGCCCTCGCTGCTGTCCCACTCCACCTGCACACGTACAAGTAACTGTCACTGTGGAAAGATCTCACACATACTGGGAAGTATAATAAGCATGTAAAATACAATGACACAAAATCATTTCCTTAACAGTTCGGTGTAATGTAATTTCTGCTCCCAACTATGACCTTGGTGTCATGGGTTGTCTATAGAAAGTCCCCTCCTTGGAATTCTAGTGAGTCCTTTCTAAATCCCAAAATACTTTACTCTTTTAATCAGTGTTATTAAAGCATAATTTGCACGCAATAAAATTCACTAATTTCAAGAGTACAATTCAATGAGTTTTGACAAATGTTTATAATTGTACCACCACACTTGATCATGATATAAAATACAAAATATTTTTAGCATTCCAAAAACCCAATTAAAAAAAGTCAGGCTATCTAACAAATAATTACTTTTATTCCCTTTTAAATATTCAACTACCCTAAAATCATAATATTTAAAATGTTTCTGGGCACCTGGGTGGCTCAGTTGGTTGAGCATCTTACTCTTGATTTCAGCTCAGGTCATGATCTCTCATGAGTTCGAGCCCCACACTGCACTCTGCATTGACAGTGTGGAGCCTTTTTGAGATTCTCTCTCTCCCTTTCTCTCTGCCCTTCCCCCACTCATTCTCTAAACAAACAAACAAACTTTAAAAACAAACTAACAGGGGTGCCTGGGTAGCTCAGTCGGTTAAGCATCTGACTTCAGCTAAGGTCATGATCTCGAGGTTTGTGAATTCAAGCCCCACATAAGGCTCTCTGCTGTCACAGCACAGAGCCCACTTCAGATCCTCTGTCTCTGTCTCTCTCTGCCCCTCCCCTGCTCTCTCTCTCTCTTTCTCAAAAACAAAAAACATTTAACAAACAAAATATATGTCAGTTCCATGAATGCTTAGTCAAAAGTGTTAAAGAGTATACCTGCTAGATTAGATTATCACGAGATGCCAATAGGAAGATTTGTCTCACTTGTACTGAGCATTGTGTTTGGTGTTTAAAACACCATCACTTTTCATCTTCTAACTAGCTGTGAGACCACACCCCGCAGATGAGAGCAGAAGCAAACCTCCAGAGATAGCAATAGGAGTAATATTTAAAAACCAGGAATCAAGAACTCTTCCAACCCCAAGAGAAGTCCAGGGAACATCCACAGGATCCGTACACCCAGGTCCCGCTGAAGTTGTCCACTTTCATGCTCAGTGACCAAAGCCACAGCTCTATCTCTCTTACACTTCGTCTCCTGCAGACTTTTCAGGACTATCCAGTTTTCTGGGCCTTTCTTTATCCTCTTTCACAATGTCCTGCTCAGTGTTTGTGTTTTTGTTTTTTAACCAGTAAGTGGCTGGAGGAAAAGGGGTAGGGTAAAAATCAAATATATCCATGTTTCAAATGATCCGCAATGAAATAAGAGTCTTCAGAGATGAAGTTCTAGACAGACTACTGAGAGGAAAGTTTGAGTTGCATTCAATTTAGAGTCAAGGCTGCCAAAATATAGATGTATCTATCAACCTTCCTCCTGGACGATAAAACAACTGACAGTTTGATTTCTCTTGGCAGGTTTCCCACATCTCTGTTTGTGGGGATATACTCTGCAGTATCTGGATGCCTGAAATGAGCGTGCTCAAAGTGATAAGAATGAAACTGACTCAGGGGGGGTAAGTTATGTGATTTCAACACAGGTTTTCCTGTATGTACACGGAAAGATATGCTCTACTAAATGAGGACCGGCAAGAAGTCAATCAGACAAGAAAAGCACAAAACCATCCATTGAATAAACTCCTAACTGGTGCATATTATGGGTGGAAGGGAGCAAGGGCAAATTAGGCGTATGATGCCTCTACACATAAATATACAGGTACCAACTTGGGAAACAAAGTTTAAGGGTATGGATGCTCAGGGCTTCAGCCTCCCTCTTGGCAAAGCTGTTTGGTAAGAGGAATGTGGTCACCAAATGTACATGATGGTTTTAGGACATATGTTAATGCACATCAGCAAAACAGAACCATAAGGGGATGTGACTCAACTAATTTAGTCTTTAGTGATAGATGCAATACTTCAGCAAGAGGTAAGAGGGTCTCTGGCCACGTTTTGATGTAAATGTGCTTCCTTGCTCCTCAAATGCACATTTTCTCCACATTTTAACAATTCTACATTGGGAGTGTGTCTTGTAATCAATGGGGTCTTACAATTGTCTGCCATGAAGTT
The DNA here is from genome assembly GCF_027475565.1 of Acinonyx jubatus. NCBI lineage: Eukaryota > Metazoa > Chordata > Mammalia > Carnivora > Felidae > Acinonyx > Acinonyx jubatus. The sequence goes on from NC_069395.1 coordinate 45,184,930, forward strand.
GCTATTATGACCTGGTTCCACGAGCATGAACTTGGTCACAGCCATTCATTTTGCAGTCACCTTAACTGGGCTTTGTTTTATAGCTAGTGTTGGATTTCATTGCCATTTTTATATGTCTTTAAAAGATTATACTGATTCAACATCAAAACAAAAATTATTGTGTAAATAGAAAGGCAGGCGAATGGGGTTGCAGGATAAATTTAACATTAATGGAATAAATATTTAACTTTGGAAAAATAACCACAATTCCCTCTTTGATTGCAAAGCAACAGTTAATGGTTGTATGGGATCTAAACAAGAGATAGGGGAGGTTGAGTTGCATTTTGTTAGAAAGATCCATGAAAAGTACTGTCTACCACATGCCAAGCAGTACAAGTGAAAGCAGGCAAAAGGGCCAGATACCTCGGAAGAGATGCAAGAAACGTCAAAGCAATGATAAGCCAGGATGGTCAATTCAGGTGTAATGCAGGATGATTGTTAAACATCGTTGGCAGCACTTTTTTTCTTAATGGTACATATGACCTTATAATTGAGGTCATATGCAAGTCAGTGAAATACCACAGTCAAGTTTGTCTTCAGCACCCTTCTCTCCAGATAGCTCAATACACTTCCCAGGTGATTCTGCCTCTTAGTATCACCTCTCTCAGGAATACTAATATTTGAAATACAATACCTAATTATAAAATGAAATATGGACAACACTGCTTCAAAACCCTAAAACTGTTTTGCATTATTCCTTCAAATAATCCAGCATATGGAAAATCATAGGTTCAAATACACTTGACTATTTTATTGGTGGCTACAGATCACCAATTTCATCCAAAAATCATGAATTCTTTCCTCTTGAATATTTGGCTTCTTTGACTTGAATTTTATGATTTGTCTTTCAAGAGTCTTGAAAGCTATTAATGTTTGGTATAGGATTTAAGAAAGACAGAGTCTGGGTATAATCAAAGAAAAACTTATCTGCCTCTCTATTCCTTCTTAGCACCAGTCTCTTTATATCTGTTTTCTCTAGCATATAGAAAAGGCATCTCTTTATACATACCAAGGACTGCCCAAACCCTTCCAACAAAAGTAGAAACACATCAGATGGCAATTACAATGGAAAACTCTCAATAACCCAGAAAACATGACAAAAATGCTGTCCAAAATTTGTTTGGACATAGAGGAATTTTATTTATTTGTTTGTTTGTTTTATTTTATTTTATTTTATTTTATTTTGAGAGACAGAGAGAGTGGGGCAGGGGCAAAGAGAGAGGGAGAGAGAATCCCAAGCAGGCTCCAGACTATCAGGGCAAAGTCCAATGCAGGGCTTGATCTCATGAACTGAATTGTGAGATCATTTCCTGAGTCAGAATCAGGTCAGACACTTAACTGAGTCACCCACGTGCCCCTACACAGGGGAATTTTAAAAAGTAACTAGACTGGAAATGCCTGGCTGGTTCAGTTGGTAGAGCATGTGACTCATGATCTCAGGGTCGTGAGTTTGAGCCCCACATTGGGCATGAAGCCTACTTTAAAAAAAAGAAAAAAGTAACTAGACTGAATTAAATACAAACTGCCAAGTTTAACACTGAAAACCCTTCCAATACCCATGAAATATTCCCAGCTTACATTTTACTCTTACTTCTACTACTTCCCTACATTCCCGTCAAACTAGACTATTCTTCTGCCACCATGACCAGTACCTTCCCATATCCCTCTACCTAGAATGCCCTTTCTCCAAGTCCATTTCAACCCTTCAGAATCCTAATAATCCTTCGAAGTCCATTAATTCAATGGATATTAAACACAGTCTATGTACACAATACTAAGGATAAAAAAAGTAATTTGGAAGGTTCCTGCCCTGAGGAATCACCAGTCTGACCTATCTTAAATATATCTTCTGCAAAGCCCCATTAGATCCCCTCAAATACCTGTGATCTCTCTTTCCTGTAAATCTTCTTCTCTTGTATTATTTCAACTAAAGAATCTTGTACTAATCTCCCACTATATACCAGAGATAATATTGGGCACATTTGCATACATTGACATTACGTAACCCATACAAGAGCTTCACCAAGTAGAGTCTCCATAGACCCACCAGGCACATAAGAAAACTAATGCTCATAAATTCACATTCATGGCAAGTGTCCTGTTCAGCATCAGAATCAAGGTCTATTGGTTTTTGTATCCAGGGCTCTTTACATCAACATTTCAACAGCATTTATGTGATTCTATTGTTTGTGTGATCATTTTGCTTTTTTTTTTAATGTTTATTTATTTTGAGACAGAGGGAGACAGAGCGTGAGTGGGGGAGGGGCAGAGAGAGAGGGAGACACAAAAACCGAAGCAGGCTCCAGGCTCTGAGCTGTCAGCACAGAGCCTGATGCGGGGCTCAAACCCACGAACCGTGAGATCATGATCTGAGCCGAAGTTGGACGCTCAACCAACTGAGCCACCCAGGCGCCCCCATTTTGCCTTCTTAATGACATAATTTTATATTTTTTTATTCTCTATTCTTTATTTTCTATTTTTCATTTTTATTTATTCCTGTTTTAATAAGAATCGAAACTTATTCTAATGTATAGTTTGAACACCAACTATATGAAATATCTGGCTTAGAGCAAGTGCTCGAAACTTGTTTACAAAAAAAATGTGTTCCAAGTATTCTGGTGAACGCCAGCCAATGCTGGTTCATAATGATGCAGAGATGAGGGTCTAAGAGCAGCCTCCTCCTTGACATTGTGAGAAGTGGGGACATTGAGAACTCACTGGCCCATGAAAGGGTAAACAATCTATGTTGACCTGATTGCGACTGAGGCCTAAAGTAAGCAACAAGCTGGTAATGTATTAAAAGAAAAAACATATGAAAAAGAGAAGAGAAGTTTGCAAGAATTCACACTGGTCTGATCATGCTCTGTTCACAAATGCTGGGTGAGATGTAAGTACCTAGGACCAAAGAAAGCCTAGGTAGGTAAATTGCAAAGTCCGAATCCAAGGATTCCAAATTAGTCAAGAGCTAAGGTTGTTTTTTAAGCTTTGACTGGGACCTGGGATCCAGAAAGAAAAACATTCCTCCTTCTCTAGGAACTTATGTAGCTGAGAGACAGCTCAGCTCTCGTCTTGAAGGAGAAGAAGCTACACAGGGAGAAAGGCTACAGGCTCACAGTTGAAAGCAAACACAGACTAACCAGAGAGACAGGATTTCAGAGTTGGAAGGAATCACAGCTATTTCCTAATCAAACCTACTCTTGTGATAGACACAAAAACAGGGGAGTTGAATCTATTTAAAGGTTACACTTAGGCTAAGCTAATTCAATAACGTGAGCTTGCCCAATTATAACTGGCCTCATCCAAATATAGCTGTGCTCCCAAGATTCCGTCACCAGGCAGTGAAAGCCATATGCACGCAAAAGGAATGGATATATGCACTGCCTGAGCCGTGACAGACACTGGGAGCAGCGGATCATGGGAGAGAAAAATCACTGGAGTGCTCACAGATTTGGGGAGTACAGTTCTAGACGCAGACACTCTCTATTTTTGATCCCCTGGAAAGTGAAAGTAGAATGCTCTCCGGAGTAAGTGGGATGAAGAGCCACCCCAGGGAGCTCTCTGTTTGTGGGGTCTTATCATATTCCCAGACTGCTGTCTCTCACTATGTACTAGTTTCCTGCGGTTGCCGTAACAGACTACCAAAAACTTAAAAATAATAGAAACGTATTATTTGCTTCCAATAATAGAAACGTATTCTCCCACCATCACAGAGGCCAGAACTCTAAAATTCGTGTCACTGAGATGAAATCAAGGTGTCATCAAGGCCACACTTCTTGTTTGTGTGTGAGTGTGCGTGCACGCGCGCGTGTGTGTGTGTAGGTGTGTGATCTCCCTCTGCCTCTCTCTTATAAGGACACGTGTGATTGCATTTAGTCACCTCCTCTCAAGAACCTTAACTTAATCACATTTGCAAAGACCCTTATTCTAAATAAGTGAACATTTTACAGGTTTCAGGGATTAGGGATATTCTTCAGTCTCCCAAGTCATGTTAACAAAAGTCCACCCTTAATATAAAAATATTTTCTGTTAATGTAAACTGTTAACGCAAAAATATTTTCAAATAAAGAAACTCACAGGAAGCCACACTGTGAGACTCTTCTCCATCCGATTCCTATTCCTCCTGTGCCCCTTTGTTACTTGCATAGGGACATTTCTTTATAAGGACTGGGTTTAAAATTTTCTCTAATGTTTAAAAAAACATTTTGGGGGAAGGTGGAGGGGCAGAGAGAGAGGGAGACAGAGGAGCCAAAGCAGGCTCTGCGCCGACAGCAGAGAGCCCGATGCAGAGCTTGAACTCATGAACCGTAAGATCATGACCTGAGCTGAAATCAAGAGTTGGACGCTTAAGTGACTGAGCCACGCAGGTACCCCAAGGAATAATTGTAAGTTGACCTAAGGAAGCAATAAATGTTAGGCAGTACAAACATTCAAAAATCTAATAAAATCATGTAGGTCTTCATTCCTGACTTCTTTCAGCAGCAGATTTAAAGCTCCTTCCTAAGATGGTTCTGGAGGTCCTCCAAAAGCCCTTCTACTTCAAAAAGTCACCATCACTAGGTCTCACCTTCTTCAGCTTCTCTATACCACCACACTGAAAAGATCAAGTGAGATTATTTGCTCCCAGACAGTTAGAGTTTGTATATTGTTTGGATACTGTTTGGTTCACTCGTTATCTCAAGAAATATTTCTTAACTGCCTGTCATGAGTCAGACACTGCATTAATCCTTGGAGATAGAGGAAAGGTGGGCTGATGTTCCCCCAGTAAGTGCAGACGTACCTGTGATGAATGCCATAACAAAGTCGACACCAGAGTCAGGGGAAGCTACAGCAATAGAGGGAGGTGTAGCAGAGAGAGCTCAGGCTCTTGAAACACAAAGAATGGGGTTCAAATCCCAACTTGCCACTTAGTGTCTTACTGTGTGACCTTAGGCAAATCACTTAAGCTCCTTGGGCCTTACTTTTCCTACCTGTAACAAGGGACACAGACTACCCACTTTAAACAGCTATTGGGAGAACTAAGTAGTATAACATTTACTAAGCTCCTGCAGTGTGGTGAGGAGCATCTGAGCCAGCCTGAAGGAATTGGGGAAGCTTGACAGAGAGGTAAGGCTTGGACTGAGACTTGACAGGCACGTAAAGGTTTGTCAAGTCGGTCCGGGCAAAAGCTAAAAGCTCAAGGTAACTGGAAAGAAGGTCATGAGGTGGGGCTAGAGAGGTGGGCAGGAGTCAGTTATAAGGTTAACAGGGAGCCTTTGGTGAACTTCTAACAGGGAAGTGACATGCTCTGATTTACACAAACATGTCAAGAATGGTTTGGGGTACACACAAAAACAAAAGTTAGGGAACTCCGTCACAACCTGTAAAGATCCTGGCAAAAGCTCACAAAGGCTTGAAGTCAGACACTGACATGGAAGCGGACAAGACAAGAAGACAAGACATTTTGGAGTTAGAATTTTTTAGTGGGGGGGGGTGTCTGTGACAGGTAATGGAGAATAAGAAGATCAGGATGTCTCCAAAATTCTCCAGTTACATCTGTATGATATCAAAACAACTATGATTCCTTCCTTCCTTCCTTCCTTCCTTCCTTCCTTCCTTCCTTCCTTCCTTCCTTCCTTCCTTCCTTCTTCTTTCCCTTCTTCCTCCCCTCTTGCCCTCCATCTGTATCTCTCTCTGTTTTCTTTCTTTCTGATAAAATCAAATGAAATCTTTCCTTTTGAACCAAAACAGAAATTCAAACTGGGACATAAATACAAAAGTATGTTGAACGTATTTTTCAGCTTTCAAGTGGTTGTTTTGACAGAACAAAGTCAGTATAAATGTATTTTTAAATCCTGTTAAGCTTTCCCCTTAAAAAATGTAAGGATTCTGGTGGAGTTCTAAAGTGAAAACATTCTTTTCACTAATGAGAAATGACAGAGTGCTGACAGGCCCCAGATGTCAAATATAAATGAAATTTTAGAGGGAGAATTTCAGGGTTCACCCCAGTGACCACCCCAGTAATCATGACTACTGTCTGTGGCCAGCTAAACAAACTGTATCTGTAAAAGTTAGCTGCGACAGGGGTGCCTGGGTGGCTCAGTCAGTTACATTAAGCACCCAACTTCGGCTGGGGTCATGATCTCACAGTCTGTGAGTTCAAGCCCCGCGTTGGGCTCTGTGCTGACAGCTCAGAGCCTGGAGCCTGCTTCGGATTCTGTGTCTTCTTCTCTTTCTGCCCCTCCTCCTACTTGTGCTCTGTCTCTCAAATAAATAAATAAATTTAAAAATTAAGAAAAAACTTTTTTAAAGTTAGCTGCAGCAACCAAATCGAGTTACTCAGAGTGGGTTACATTATCAGATATCTACTGGCTTATTTACTCCTGAAATAAATTGACTCCATCCCATCTGACAAGGATTATGGATTATTTTTATTCAACTTTTCCAATAATTTTACTTCTCTTGACCCGATTAACAATCATTCAATATTCAGTAAATGTGTAGTAGGTTACCATTAAATGTAACTGTATGAGAAGCCACAGAATTATAAAGAACACAATTTGGTGCTGAGACAGAGGTGAGATACAGCACGCCCAGTACAAGGCAGACTGCCCTGGGACCACCTAACTGTTATAACAAGGTTCTCAGAGTACAGAGGAGAGTTACACTTCCCAGGGAAATAAGTGATGGCAGAGATGAAGGTAGAAAAAAATCTCAGGCAGAGAGAACCACATAAACAGAAAGACAGAAAGTGATCAGCTCCAGGCTTCTCCTTTATTCATACCCCACCCCCCACACCAACCCGTCAGAGCATGCTTCTCTTCTCACTGAGGTTCCTTGGCCCATAACACCTCCTTCCCCTCCTTTCTCCTTCTGCTGGTCTCAATTCTAATATTATTTCCTCTAGGAAGCCCTCTCTGACCTTTTTAGGTAGAATTTAAAGCTTCCTTTTTGTACCTCACAAAAGCTCTCTGGGCACATTTTTAAATGCATATATCACACGTTATTTAAAAATGGCTACTGGGATTTAAGTCCCTTACTTTTGCCCCTTGACATCCAAAGGACTTTAGGCAAGCTACTTAACTTTTCTGTGCTTTGATTGGCTTAGCGCCAAATCTACCAAGATCAATGTTCAATAAGTGCTGGCCACTGTTATTATGGCATATTTAGAACTCTTGTCTCCCACACTTGACTGTAAACCTCTGGCGGCTAGGGATTTATCTTATTCGTCTTTGTATCTCCAGACTCTAACATAGAACTTGGGAAATGCTGAATAACTTAAAATTTTCAGTGCCCAATGTCTGCTTCTGGGAGTGTTTCTGAGAAGATCTTCAGAGAAAATACCCGGTATGCAAATGGTAATTCAGAATTAGTGCTTGGAAGAAAATCATTTACATTAATGTGACCATTCGAGCGTTAGGTATACAATAGTGATGTCAAGACGTGGAATGCAGGGACAGATGTGAATGATAACAAGGAAGCATTACAGTGAATAGATTCCTCCCAAATTACTCTTACAGGCCTCATAGTGACTTGGAACTTTTAAAATTCTTCAAATCATGTAGTATCACAAACTTCCCCCACACCACTCAGCGGCAAGTGGCTTAAAAGTACAGGGAAGAAAACAACTCATAATGTACTGCATTTAAATGGTTTTCTGAGGAAAACACTTGTAAGTATATAGGATCTTAATTAGTGTAAATTCAAATACCCTAATTTATTTTATTTAGGGGCTAGGGAGAGGACTACCATTGTCTTAAAACCTTTCAACAATAATATGATTGATATTAACTTACTCATTAAAGCAAGCATTTGGCAAGAAATTTAAACTAAACATTTGTATAATTTAAAAAAAAAATTGTTCTTATTAGTTCTGTGAGTAAATTGCTTAGGTATATTCTATATTCTTAATTAATACACAAAATGGATAATATTTGTGAGAAGGCCCCCTCTATTTCTGGATGGAAAAGGTACAGAAAAACCATGAACATGTCATCACTCATTCTGCTTAAGGGTTGCATGAACTGACTTCCTACATCTAACTGGTTAAAAGGGGCAATATGATGGGGAGCCTGGGTGGCTTACCGTTTGTGAGTTTGAACCCTGTGTCGGGTTCTGTGCTGAAAGCTCAGAGCCTGGAGCCTGCTTTGGATTCTGTGTCTCTCTCTCTCTCTCTCTCTGCCACTCCCCCACTCACGCTCTGACTCTCTCTCTCTCTCTCTCTCTCTCCCCCCCCAAAAATAAAACATTAAAAAATAAAAGGGGCAATATGCTGCAAACACAGATACAACAGAAAAGGACCCACTTCTATCTACCCTTTCTTATGTGCCAATTATTTTCTGGTTCACATTATGGGAAAACTTCCTAGACATTATACAGACTCTGGACATCACTTAGAACAATACCCAAATGACTGGGGTTGGCAAATCCAAGAAGGAAAAAGAAAGGAGACAAGAAATTGAGCCCAGTAGGGGCGCCTGGGTGGCTCAGTCGGTTAAGCATCCGACTTCGGCTCAGGTCACAATCTCACAGTTTGTGAGTTCGAGCCCCGCGTCGGGCTCTGTGCTGACAGCTCAGAGCCTGGAGCCTGCTTCACATTCTGTGTCTCCCTCTCTCTCTGCCCCTTCCCTGCTCATGCTGTGTCTCTCTCTGTCTCAAAAAATAAAATAAACATTTTTTAAAAATTAAAAAAAAAGAAAAGAAATTGAGACCAGTAAACCAAAGCCAATTGAAACTCTTTGGCAGCCTTTTCCCTCTCAGCTCTAACAAGCCTTGTTCTAAATTAAGCAAGGTAAACACCTAAGATGTCAACACTTTTATTTAAAGAATCTGAGAGAGATTCCATGGACCTCCTGAATTCAGATGGGAGAGTGGCTTAACACATACATCTTAACAATACCAGTTACTTTATTCTGGTTACTAAAAACCAATTAGAAGTGTTTCCTTATGTCTCATGCTAGAGGGTAACACAGATTGGTGTCTGGTGTCATGTTCCTGCAACATTCTCAGAGATGCACCTGTAATTGGGCTTGAGGAACAAGGCAGCCACTGGGAGGTGGAGGAGATCGTATTTGCTCTAATTTGTGGTAAATTCTGCAGCCATCTGCAGCTTTCTGACCTCACACTGAATTAGGGTCTGGTCTCCCCTAATGAGTTGTATAAAGGTATCCATTCCATCATAAACTGTGTCTCTAGGACCTGGGAAGATGTATAGTATTGTAAGTGATGATGGACAAGTCTGTAATTGAAGTGTTTGAGGTTACGAGTTGGGTTCACAGGATCAGTTACTCTCACAGGGAAGTGCAGAGGGCAGGTGAGTCTCTCACAGGAGGGACATTCAAAGTTCTCAGGAGAAGAGGGAAGTTTTCAACCATGAGGGAGGATATGAAGACAGATCAAAGATAGGTGATGTTAAGGCAGAGAAATGACCTTGACTTATCTTCCCACAGCTCATAGCCCAATGACAGAAACTGTATTCAGACAATGTATAGTACATAATAAAGTCAGTAGTTTAAAAAAAACAAATAAAGTAAATAAACAATAAAAATTAATTAAAAAAAACAAATTAAGTGGTGCCACTTAGTTTCTTGAAGTCCCTGAGTTATCAATGACTCAAATACATAAAAATTGTTGACCTGTAAAACAATTTCTCAGGCAGCCAATACAGCTCATAACGAAAGCTATATAGGCCATGAAATACAATAATGAAAAGTAAATAAATAAGTAAATAAATAAATAAATAAATAAATAAATAAATAAATAAAAATTTAAAAAGGGGCACCTGGGTGGCTCAGTTGGTTAACCATCCAACTTCGGCTCAGGTCATGATCTCGTGATTTGTGAGTTCAAGCCCTGCATTGGGCTGTGTGCTGACAGCTCAGAGCCTGGAGCCTGCTTCAGGTTCTGTGTCTCTCTCTCTCTCTCTGCCCGTCCCCCACTCACACACACACACACACACACACACACACACACTCACTCTCTCTCTCTCTCTCTCTCTCTCTCAAAAATAAACATATAAAGAATTTATTAAAAAAATACAATAGTAAACTATCAGAAAGAGAACATAGTAATTACTATATCTTTCCACTTCCTGTGCACATTTAAGCTATGCTTTCTTTCGTCCATTTAGCTGTTTTCAGTTGAAAAGATGAGATGCATTTTGTAGGTTATAAAATACAAAAACACTTATCTTTGGAGTAAATCTGTAGCATAGCAGGAAGAACACAAGTGAAATAGACTGAAGCCTTGAATTTCATCACCTATTTGAGGAAATCTTTGTATTTCATGGGTAGACTTCAATATTAGACGTAAGAGCAGTAAAACAAAAACAAAAACAAAAAACTAAGAGCTGCCATTTTTTTTAAATTTTTTTTTTAACGTTTATTTATCCTTGAGACAGAGAGAGAGAATGAACAGGGGAGGGGCAGAGAGAGAGGGAGACACAGAACACAGCCTGAAACAGGATCCAGGCTCTGAGCAGTCAGCACAGAGCCTGACACGGGGCTTGAACTCACGGATGGCGAGATCATGACCTGAGCCGAAGTCGGACGCTTAACTGACCGAGCCACCCAGGCACCCCAGGAGCTGCCATTTTTAAAAGAATCCCGTTTCTCCTGGATGCTGTACTGATACGCCTGACTGTCCACATTTAGAACCACGGTAATGACTGGTGGCAGCAGCATCTCACACTCAAACTTTGGAACTCTGTGCATCATCAAAACGGTCAGCCCCTGTGATTTGTCAAATCACATCTGAGAAAGGCACCTCTATGTGACTTGAAAATCAACGATGCTTCAGAAAAATCCTCAACCCAGAACAGGAAAAAGAAACATGCAATGATAAGAACATCAATGAGAATGAGCACTATGTATTTTGTTTATTTTGGAGAGAAAGTGATACTTTTTCGTGTAATCTGTCTAGAAAAATGGTTCAGCTTTTTGGAAGCCCCTTTAATAATATGTTGAAAGTCTGGGGTTCCAGAAAAATGTATATAGACATAAAACCCTGCCAATTCAAATTCCCTGACCCCCAAGTCGAGACATTTTGATTTAGATGTCTGTAAGGAATCTTTCTGCAGCTAGCAAGACTGATATTCTCAGTTACAAAATTAGATCAGAATGAGTTCTGTGGGAAGCCTGTATTGGCCAACACGTGGAAAAACAACGGTTTTTCCTGGAAGAATAAAGGAAAAGAGGAGATTACATCTAAGCTTCATTAGTGTTTTGGTTCAGACATAAATTCAATTTTCAAAATGGTAGCTCTTTGAAATTAATATAGGCCCCAGATCAGTGCAACTTTAATCACCAAACCATCAATGCCATTTCTTAGGGAGAAATTTTCATTTTCTTAATAGCAGAAGAGAGGCTGGACTGGGGCTTATTAATGAAGCTAGCAAAGGTTAATGATGAAGGACACACAAAAAAACAACCATATTGTTTAGAACTCGACCATGTATCTTACTGCTTGAATATCTGCAAGTTGCTAAGGAAATGTAGTGCAGCAAATCAGAACCAATAATTCAGCAACTGCAAATTACCATTCAAAAAATGACTTCCACAATATTTGCTCATATAGTTAGTGGGATCTTATAGGAAATGATTAACTTAAGAAATCTCTATCAAGTACCAACTTATCTAGAGCACTACACTAGACACTGAAGGTCATATGAAAGAGAATAGTTCACTGTGGAAGAATATGCCCCAAAAGGAAAGAAGCTCAGGATTTGAAGCTTAACACAAAAATTGAGAAGAGTAGATAGGATGATCTTCTAAAAAGAAACATGAAAAAATCATGTGCTACATTTATCCCTGCCACATTGTACAGCACCCACAACACAGTTACCTCTATGCATACTGCCAATTGCTATCTTTATGCATGTGGCACATCAAGGAGTTACATCCAGAAGGTACCCAAATACCACAGGAATAAAGGAAGCTACTGCCCCGGGAAGGAAAGGGTGGGGAATGGTCACCACTCCTTGTTGAGGGTATTAAGGGTCCTATGAAGATAAGATTGGTCAGTCATACTTCTTGTCCATCTTTCTGGTGACTCATTCTGGAATATCATAGTCTACTGAAACATACAAATCCCCACTAGCCCACGATTCAGTCCTTGGATCCTCTTAGGAAGGAGTCACATTGCTAGAAGACAAAAGGAGCATCATTTGTATCTAAGAAGTCACAGGCTAGAGACTAAGAGACCCAGGAGCACAAGTGTGGTTTTTATGCCTCTTCGCCTCAATGGTTAGTACTTTGGCAAAGTGAAAAGACTGGAGAAGTGAGAGATCTACTACGAAGAGATGATCGGTAAATGGGATGCCATGTTCTGTTTGCTCCCTTTACTTGCCACAGTGATGGTCTTTGGGTAGGGCTGGAGGACATCTCATCAGGAGAGGGAAGAAAGTCTTCAAAACCATTAGGCAGTCTTTAACTTGAATATGGAAGTGGGGGGAGCAATGCTCATGTAAAACCATGAAACTAGTTGCCAGAAAGGTCTTCAGTCATGTCATGGGAAAAAGAATAATAGTTCAGAAGGAGCCATGAGACTCCTATAAGAAAACAATTGGGAAAACTTCCCAAAATGATACTCTCAAGGGTCTCATAGTTGTATGATACCAGTACACAGCATGGGAATTTGAGAATAAAATGGTAAATACCGTCTCATATTAATGACTCGAAGTTGGTAGAATTCCAAAGAAATATCTGTAAGGAAGGGAGGTAAGGAAATATCACTTATTATTTGTGTGAAAACCCATGAACCTAGGTGGTAAAGGATGAGGAAGACATTCAAATAAGGATTAAATGAGAGGAAAAGACATTGTTTTGTTGATAAAATTGGTATCAACAGACTATCAGTCCAAATGGATAGTCTGGAAGAAATGGATGATGTGTTCCTAATTTAGTTTACAATGCTGGCAAGAGGCACAAAACAGTTGTGATGGGAAACTTCAACTACCCAGACATTTGATTGGAGGCTCTAAACTAAAAGCAGAATGTCTGACAAGTTACTGCCTGGACTGGATAGCAACTTTATTTCTTTATAGACAGAGGAAGTAACCGGGGAACTTCCTAATTATATCTAATTATAAACAACAAAGATATCAGCCAGTGAAGCGAAATAAAGGCATACCTTGTTGTACTGCACGTCACTTTATTGTGGTTCACAGACATTGCACTTTTTAAAAATTGAAAGTTTGTGGCAACCCTGCACTGAGCAAGTCTATCAGGACCATTTTTCTTTTCTTTTCTTTTCTTTTTTTAATATTTATTTATTTTTGAGAGAGAGTGTGAGCAGGTGAGGGGTGGGAGGGAGGAGGGGGACAGAGCATCCCAAGCAGGCTTCATACTGACCGCAGAGCCAGACGCGGGGCTTGAACTCACCCACCATGAGATCATGACCTGCACCAAAATTAAGAGTCACAAGTTCAACCAACTGAGCCACCCAGGCACCCCTCAGCACCATTTTTCTAACAGTATTTGCTCACCATGTGTCTCTGTGTCACATTTTGGTTATTCTCCCAATATTTCAAACTTTTTTGTTATTATTATTTTGTTATGTGATCTTTTCAAAAAATTATTTTTTAATGTTTATTTTTGAGAGAGAGACAGAGACAGAGCACGAATGGGGGAGGGGCAAAGAGAAGTCAGACACTTAAGTGACTGAGCCACTCAGGCACCCCTGTTATGGTTTTCTTTGGTGTTGCTATTGTAATTGTTCTGCGGCATCATGAACCATGCCCATATAAGTTGGGCTACTTGATTGATAAATGTTGTATGTGTTCTGACTGCCCCACTGATGGTCATTCCTCCATCTTTCTTCTTCTTGGGCCTCCCTATTCCCTAAGACACAACAATATTGAAATGGGCCAATTAATAACCCAATAATGGCCTCTAAGCATTCAAGTGAAAGGAAGTGTCATATGTCTCTCACTTGAAATCAAAAGCTACAAATAAGCTTAGTCAAAAAGTTGAGACAGGCTGAAAGCTAGGCTTCTTGCACCAAACAGTTAGCCAAGTTGTGAATTCAAAGGGAAAGTCTTTGAAGGTAATTAGAAATGCTACCTCAGTCAACACACATATTATAAGAAAGCAAAACAACCCTATTGCTGATACGGAGAAAGTTTTAACAGTCTGGACAGAAGATCAAACAGCCATAGCATTCCCTTAAGCCAAATTCCAGTCCAGAGACACATTCTGTTTTCACTTCTATGAATACAGAGACGTGAGGAAGATGCAAAAGAAAAGTTTGAAGCTAGCAGAGATCGGTTCATGAGGTTTAAGGAAAGAAGCTGTCTCTGTAACATAAAAGTCCAAGACAAGGCAGCAAGTGCTGATGTAAAAGCTACAGCAAGTTATCCAGAAGATCAAGCTAAGATAATTCACGAAGGTGGCTACGCTAAACAACAGATTTTCAATGTAGACAAAACAGACTTATATTGGAAGAAGATACCACCTAGGACTTTCATAGCTAGAGAGGAGAAGTCAATGTCTAGCTTTGAAGATTCAAAGGGAAGGCTGACTCTCTTGTTAGAGGCCAGTAAAGGTGGTGACTTTAAATTGAAGCCAGTGCTAATTTACCATTCCAAAAATCCTAGTGCCCTTAAGAATTATGCTAAATCTACTCCGTCCATGCTCTAGAAATGGAACATCAAAGCCTAGATGACAGCACATCTGTGCACACAGGGTTTACTGAATATTTTAAGCCCACTATTGAGACCTACTGCTGAAAGAAAGAAAGAAAGAAAGAAAGAAAGAAAGAAAGAAAGAAAAAAGAAAAAAGAAAAGAAAAGAAAAGATTCCTCTCAAAGTATCACTGCTCATTGACAATGCACCTGGCCACCCAAGAGCTCTGGCGGAGATACACAAGATTAATGTTGTTTTCATGCCTGCTAACATAACATCTGTTCTACAGCCCATGGACCAAGGAGTAATTTCAACTTTCAAGTCATATTCTTTAAGAAATACATTTTTTAAGACTCTAGTTGCCACAGATACTGGTTCATCTGATGGATCTGGGCAAAGTAAGCTGAAAACTTTTGGGAAAAGGACTCATCATTAAGATGCCATTAAGAACACTCATGATTCATGTGAAAAGGTCAAAATATCAACACGAACAGGAGTTCAGAAGAAGTTGATTCCAATTTTCATGGAATTTTGAGGGGCTCAAGATCAGTGGAGGCAGTAACTGCAGATGTTATGGAAATAGCAAGAGAACTAGTCTTGGAAGTGGAGCTTGAAGATGACGTTGAATTGCTGCAGCCTCACGATAAAAATTTAACAAATGAGGAGATGCTTGCTTCTCATGGATGAGCAAAGAAAGTGATTTCTTGAAACGGAATCTACTCCTGGTGAAGACGCTGTGAACGATGTTGAAATGACAACAAGGGGTTTAAAATATTACCTAAACTCAGTCAATAAACAGTGGCAGGGTTGAAGAGAATCAATTATAATTTTGAAAGAAACTCTACCCTGGGTAAAATGCTATCAAATAGCACCACATGCTACAGAGAAATCATTCATGAAAGGAAGATTCCATCAATGTGACAAACTTCACTGATGTCTTAAGAAATTGCCACAGCCATCCCAACTTTCAGCAACCACCACCCTGATCAGTCAGCAGCCAGAGCATTGAGGCAAGACCCTCCACCAGGAAGAGGATTATGACTCACTGAAACCTCAGATGATAGTTAGCATTTGTTAGCAATAAAGGATTTTTAAGTTAAAGTATGTATGTTGTTGTGTTTTCTTTTTTGACATATGCGATTTATAGACTACAGTATAACATAAACATAACTTTTATATGTACCAGGAAGCCAAAAAATTCAATTGACTTGCTTTTTAGCAATATTCGCTTTATTGCAGTGGTCTGGAACTTTACATTATCTCTGAGGTCTGCCTTTAATGAAACTTGGGTGGAAATGATGTCACTATATGTCACATATGACAGAGCCCTCTTAACGGTCCGCCACTTATGCAAGGCTGTCACAAGTTTTGTAAAACACACTTGCTGATGCATAGGGACCCAAGGCTCAAGTTCAACAGATTACACTCTAGTACCTCTGCTTTGCCTGCCACGTTGTGTGCTTATCAAGTGCCTGCTGCGTTTCCTTCCAAAGCTATCCATGCCAATCGTACTGGATATTGTGGATAAAGAGTTTAAGTTAAATACTGTACAAACTGACTAATTATTAGTGCAAAAAGAAAAGAATTGTTAACTTTGCTAAATGTTTTAGAGAATTTTGATAAAAAATTCTAACAAGAAGTGTTAAATTAGGTGTAGGTAATTCAACACAAAAAAATAGAAATATAGATTCAAGGTGTATGTGTCGTTTTATGATTTGCCACTTTAGCTGTCTTATTATTAATTGTCCAACTCCATTCCAACAGCAGCAGACAAAAGGCTTCTATCATGGCATTTTTGACAGTCAGGAAGGGGGTGGCTGAAAATGATGATATAACCTAGACTTCAGGAAGGCAGACTTCAAAAAGGTCAGCAGAGGGGCAGCCAGCTGGCTCAGGATGTAGAGCAGGCAACTCTGGATCTCAGGGTCGTGAGTTCAAGCCCTATGTTGGGCACAGAGCTTACTTTTAAAAAAGAGGCGGAGGGGAGGGGTGTGATGGAAGGGTGCCTGGGTGGCTCAGTTGGATACATGTCCGACTTCAGCCCAGGTCATGATCTCACAGTTCATGGGTTTGAGCCCCGCATCGGGCTTTGTGCTGACAGCTCAGAGCCTGGAGCCTGCTTCGGATGCTGTGTCTGCCTCTCTCTCTGACCTTCCCCCACTCACACTCTCTTTGTGTCTCTCTCTCAAAAATAAATAAACATTAAAAATTTAAAAATAAATAAATAGATAAAATTTTTAAAAGGTAGGGGATGAGCAGAAACAGAGCCATGACTGGAGCAAGAGACTCTGAAGAGGGTTGAGTGGCACCCATCTGTCCACATCGTCTGTAATTCTATCCATACAATCTTAGGTTGGGATTCCACCAAGGGAGAAATGATGGGGGCTCCTACATCGTTCTCCGGGGCCTCTGACTTCAACAGACTAGAATAAAAATTAGAAAGAAGGGCTCCCCAAGAACAAAGGTAAGAAAGTGCTGGGGCTCTCTGAAAATAGTGACATATAAATTGGGACTTACAATTTATAAGAACAACAAAAATGTTCATTTAGCTACGTTAGGAACCAAAGGGATGCCAGGAAGAGACAAGTGAGAGGGTTGGCACCATGACATAATGTTGCTGAACTAACAAAGAGAAAGAAGAACTACACCACTATTATTTTTGTCTTGTCTACTCTTCCAAGAAGAATGATTTCTGGACTTAAAATAGTAGACCAAATATGGTCGCAGCAAACGAAAGCCCAAGATTGGTAAAGAGATTTAAAGTGAGCAGCGGGAGGCTGTAAAGGAACCACAATCCGGTGCACTGAGAAAATGCATAAATAAGAGCGCTCAGCTTTGCTGAACAATGGAGGTACTGGCAGAGTTGAATGAACACATGTAAATCTGATGTTCAAAAAAAGAAAGGAGGAGGAATGGATGCAGATTTCACAATCCACAGGCCTTTGAGCTTCATTTTTATACCAGGAAAGATTATAGAACTGATATCAATGGGATGGTTTGAAATTTGAAGGAAGTCGTAAATAGTATTTTTCAAACTAAAAGCAACTATCAAATTTATTAGGGAAACAATAGAGGCAATTCTTTTAAAAAGCAGGATCATAATCAGAATGACTACTACTGGGGACGGGGAAGACACAAATTCTCCCCTCTTCATATTTTCATAAAAGGAAATCTGGCACCACAGAAAGAAGAAATTGCCCACAGAGGAGTTTTAGAGTTGAAGACAAAGAAATGCATTGTTTCTCCTGACTTGATTTCTGTTGAAGTAACCGATGTGCAGTCAAAGCCTCTGAGATATTTGTAAAAGTGTGGCAGCTCTTGGAACTGAGTGAGGTTAAGCAGTTTAAATAGACAAAATGCATTTGTGATAGAAAAATGATGCTATGAAGGTAAGGTGCCAGTAGCAGATACAGAAGGACAAATATTGTATGATTCCACTTATAAGAGGGACCTAGAATAGGCAACTTTATAGACAGAAAGTAAAATGGAGGTTATTTAATGGGTACAAAGTTTTGGTTGGGAATGATGAAAAGTTTGGGGTACAGATAGTGGTGACACCTACACAACATTGTGAATGCATTTAATGGCATTGAACTGTACATTTACAAATGGCTAAAAAGATAAATATTATGCTATGTATATTTTACCATAATAAAAAAATTAAAAAGGCTCTGACCAGAGAGACCTGGGTTTGAATCCCAGATTCGTATGGATTGAGTTCTCTTCTTATACACACCTGGGAGCCTGGGTGCTGACCAAGGACCAGAGACCTGGGAGGGTTGGCTGAGTCTGGGCAAGAAGTTGTGGCAGAGGGCCTGGTCCAGGAGCTAAGTGTGAGCCAAGAGGCAGGCATAGAAGCTGGGAAGAATTCAGTTCTGGCACAGTTCACTAAGAAAGTAACAGTCCATATATGGATAGATTGGGTTTAGGAGATAATGAGCTTTATGTCACTAGAGATATTGAAAACTGCTCACCGGCTTATAAGAACATTCAAGCATAAGACGACCTTTAAATTCCCTTCCAAAGGGGTAAGCAGATGACGTTTATTCCTTTATCACACCCTCCTTACACTAGGAGACATATACAGTAGTGCCCCCAAATAGTGGTGAAGTAGAAAAATAATGGGGGTGGAAAAAGAACTCTCAGATTATTTGGTTATTCAACCGACTCCTGGACAAGCAGAATCAAGATATTCAAGAACATGTGGCAAGAAGAAAGGATCCCTAGAAATAAAAATTGTCAAACACAATAGTCACTATTAAATATGCTTATGGAATTTTTTTCAAGAGATCCTTAAGGTATATTTGGTACTTAAAATGGGCTAATTCAGATATATTTCTTTCTGAAAGAGGTCTAGATTCAATGAACTCCAGTTCAAAGCAATTATTTATTCATTCATTCGATGAGCAAGTATTGAGGGCAGATTCATGGAATCCAAAGGCGGCAGGAAAACCCGGAAGAGAAAACTGCTGTTACGGTGAACTCAGATTAGTTACTGTGTGCTCCAGGAGGTTCAGAAACTCAGTGAGACTGAAACACTGCACATCCACTATGCCTTTCGGTTTAAAGCTATTAACTGTTCAAGTTGTTGACACTCTTTGACACCTAAGAAGAATTTGTAAGAAAATAATCAGACAGGCACATAAATATTTATGCATTAGAATGCTCACTAAAATATTTTTTCTAATAAATAACTTGAAAATGACCTACAAGCTCAATAAGAGGAGGATGGTCAAGTAAATTGTAGGATATACAGAACATAGCATCCTCCATAGCCAATGAAACTTATGCTTTAGAAGAAAGAATATTTAGTGGTAAAGGTATTGTTTGTGATATAATACAGAGTAGCAAAGTTCTCAGTTTCTAATCTGGAAACTGAGGATGACAGTATTTATAGAAAATTATGTAGAGCTGTGTTTGGGTCCCTGCTCTGCGGCAGACCAGCTGTAAATAAGGTTCTTGCACTACGAAGCAGACAGCAAATATCACCATCACTACTGCTCTCAACACTATTGAATGGAAGCCAAGAAAGAAGCCATAAAGAGATCATTCAGTGGACTGTTTATTTAAAACAATTCAATCAAGGTAATGATTTTTTTATCCACTTTATCTTCAAAATAGGTTTTTTAAAATCAAGAGTTATAAAGGTAAGGACCCCACTCACCCCAACTCAAGTGACTGTATTAGCCCGATTCACTAGTGCAGAGGAGTCTTTGTTAATGTAAATTGATGGTTTTATGTTGATCACCTGCTAGCTGGACGCTGAACAAGGAATCTGAGCATGTTGGTGGCAAGGTAAGCAATTTTTTTTTTTTTTTTTTTTTTTTTGCAGGCCATCCAGGATTGTTTAGCCTAGTGAGATGAAATTTGCAAAACGTAACTGAATAATGAGGAAGAGCTAATATAATTTATTCCCCACTGTAATTTATTCCACATTCTTAAGCAGGCAGGCCCTGGACACACTGCCTTTTTGCTCCGTCATTCTCCTGCTATGTGATAGGGGCCATTAAACTAGGTAAGAAGATGAATTGCTAGAGATGATTATGCATGCCTTCAGGAGCCCATGAAATGTACCTGAGAACAATAAAGATTTCTGATGACCTGTCAGGGAGATGCTTATGCAAATGAGAACATCATGATTATACTTCTGCTTGTTCATCTAAAGGCTATCGTGATATATAGATAGAAAAACTTCCCTTGCTCAGTAGCATCACAAATAAGAAGCTAGTTTCAGATTAGGATATGCTAGAAATGAAAATTCATGGCCAAGTGCCTAATTCGGCTATAAAAGAAGACAATAATGGACACAGGATCAGCATCCAAGTTTATTTCCTTTGGAAACAATAATTTCATCAGATGACACTTCTTACTGCTCTTCTGAAATTATAGTATTTGGCACTAAAAATTATGTGCAATCCTCAGAAGTAAAATATGTTATAAATATATGTCATCAGCATCTTTCTGCTCTTAATAAATGATACTTCTTTGTTTAATTTTTTTAATGTTTACTTATTTTTGAGAGAGAGAGACAGAGACAGAGCGTGAGCAGGAGAGGGGCAGAGAGAGAGGGAGACACAGAATCCGAAGCAGCTCGAACCCACGAGCCATGAGATCATGACTTCAGTTGAAGCTGGACACTCAACCGACTGAGCCACTCAGGCGCCCCAACAAGTGATACTTCTGACCTGAATTCAACAACTTTTAAGGTGTCCATGAAAATTAAGACAAAAAGGGGTAACTGAGGTGAAGCCCAAAGCAAACTCCTTTTGAGAGCAGCCTCCTCTTCTTGTGGCTCTACAGTGACATGATAACAGCAGGGCTCTGGCTCCAGGGATAACTCCATCCACTAAATGTTAGTAATTTGACCTAAGCACAGATTTACTCTTCCTGAGCCTCAGTCTTGCTGTCTGCAAAATGAGCACGATAATAGTACCTATCTCAGGAATTACTGTGTGGATTTAAATGAGGTAACATATACAATTCTTAAGTGCCTGGCAGGTAATTAAAGGCCTCATTTAACAAATAGCAGTTATGATTATGATTATGAATCCATCTGCCTATTTGATATCTCCACTTGAATCTCAAACTTAGCATGTCCAGGATGAACTCTTCGTTGTCACCCTCACATGTGTTCCCCCAGTCTTCCCTGTTGCAAATAGTGGCAATTCCATTCTTTCTGTTGCTCAGGTCAGAAACCCTGGAGTCATCCTTCAAGCCACTTTTCTCCTCCTATCCCACAGCAAATCCTGTCAGCTCTGCCATTCAAAATGTATTTGTAACCCAAACACTTCTCATTACCTCCAGACCTCTAGCCCTAGCCACCCCTGACCTGGATTATATAGCTCTAACTTCTTAACTGACTTCCGGCTCCCTCCCTTGTTCCTCTTGCAGTCTGTCTACACAGCAGTCAGAGAAATCAGATTATGTCACTCCTCTGCTCAAAACTCCCCATGGTGTCTCTTCTCACTCAGAGTAAAAGCCCAGGTCCTTACGGTGGCCTATAAATCCCTCTGTGATGTGACCCCTCTTATCTCCCTGCCCCTCCTCTTCTCATAATATCCATTATTCACTCCTCTCTAACCACACTGGCTTTCTGCTGTTCCTAAGACAAGACAAGCTCCTTTCCAAATTCAGAGGCTTTGGATTTGCTATTTCCTCTGCCTGGGAGGTACTTCCCCTAAGTACTCCTATCTGGGACTTCATTCAAAAGGTAGAGAGGGCTTAGGGGCACCTGGATGGCTCAGTCTCTTGAGCGTCTGACTTTGGCTCAGGTCATGATCTCATGGTTCTCGTGTGTTCGAGCCCCACATGGGGCTTGCTGCTTGTCAGTGCAAAGCCCACTTTGGATCCTCTGTCTCCTCTCTCTTTGCCCGTTCCCCACCCCACCTCACCCCCGCCCCCCACCGGCTCACGTGTGCTCTCTCAAAAATAAATCAAACACTAAAAAAAAAAAGTTAGAAAGGACTTCCCTGACCCACATCTGAAGCTGAAGCCCTCATCACTCTCTTTCCACTTCCATGCCCTTATGTTTCTTCATAATATTCATTACCACATCCTATCTCACTATTTACTTACTATTTACTGTATTCCCCCCGACCCGACCTCCATGATGAAGTCTCTGGAGAGCAGTTTTATCTCAGTTCATAGAACAGGGAGTATCCTCTTTGATGACTAGAAAGAAAAACATGCAACGAATGCCTCACTATAAGAAGTGGATGTATTCCATGAGGTTTTATAAATCTATCCTAAGTAGGATTCTCTGGAGAGACTTCATCAATTAAATGACTTGCTTCACTAATGAGAAGACTGAGGCCTAACCACAAGCCCAAAGTCACATGGTAAGTGTTAGAATCAGGACTCAAATAAGTTCTGCACCATTTCAAATACTTGTGCCTAAAGTCCCTGCTTTCTATTGAGTTTGGAGCATGCGGTAGGCTCCATACCATAAATTTTAAAAACAGGAGAGAAGTTCAGTTCTGGTTCCAACTGGTTGACTGAGGATAGTTTTTTTTACTTAAAAAATTTTTTTGAATGTTTATTTTTGAGAAAGAGAGTTGGGGGAGGGGCAGAGAGCGAGAGTGAGACACAGAATCCGAAGCAGGCGTCAGGGTCTGAGCTGTCAGCACAAAGTCTGACGCAGGGCTTGAACTCACAAATGGCAAGATCATGACTTGAGCTGAAGTCGGACGCTTAACTGAGCCACCCAGGCGCTCTGACTGAAAATCCAGACAGAAGAGATTTTATTTGATGTTCAGTTTACTTAAAATGTTTTACTTTGATTTTAGAATGAATAAGGTATACAATTGTAAATGCTAAAACACCTAACCATTGTGAGAAGACTCAGTTTTCAGTACTTTACAAAAATTAGCAAAATGAACCCTTACGACCTGGGGTGGTACCCTTATCCATTTTACAGTGGAAGAAACCAAGTTTCAGATGACTGGCAAAAGGTTGCACAGTTAGCAAGTGACGGGGCTTCTTGTGTTGACTGCCTGCAGGGCTAATGTTCTACTGAGTCAAGAAAACTGCACAGTTAGCATTTCATAATGTTTTGTAAAGATTTATCTGCTCTGTACGTTCGTTTTGTCTGCTTTTCTGAAAATGGAACACATGCATATTATATAAAAATATCATTTTGAAAGTTTTTATCACAAACCTTAATCAGTCTTATACTCATTTGCAAAAGACATCATATGTATATATTTGTCCTTTTAACGAACAATGGAAGGTTAAAAAAAATCTCTGGAGAACTGCGGAGCTTAGCTATCAACACATCCCAGGGCATCACATATTTTCATAAAAACCATATGGAGACGAGCAAGGGTTTGTGCTCCCTCTCTCAGACATCCACTGATGTCAACAGCTGTGGTGATCCTAAACAAAGCAAAGTAGTTGGTTATGGTATGCCTCAAGAGTTTCTCATGAAAGTGCCAAATAACGATATTAACGAGAAGAAATGTCAAAACATGAAACACGTTGGTAAGAAGATCACCAAAGTTACCATGGATCAGGATGCAGTCCTTATGGCTCCTCTTGGAACTTAGAATTCTAGAGACCACTGGAAATGTAGGGAAATGCAAGTGCAAAGAAACATGGGACATCCCAGAGTGTAGGTGGCATATCATCTTTATCAGAGAGTGCTGAGTAAGGTAACTACATTATTTCAATTTCAGCAAATTATATGATTCAAGAAGCACCTGTATTATTTAAAATTCCTAAGAGGAATTGGCAATACGTTATTTAAGGCAAGCATTTTTTTTTAATTCTAAACTCATCTTAAATATTACTTAAAGACACAATGGCCCAAATGTGATCCCATGAAAAGTGGTGCATTACAGAGGGAGAATGAGTTGGAGGGAGAAAAACCTGTGGAAAGGAATATTCGAGAACAAAAAGGTCTGTAAATATTCCAGACATCCTCATAAAGTTGTCCGTAGGGTCCATTATAGCAGCAAAGAAGAGAAAATGGAAGAAAGGAAAAGGAAGTCCATCATTTTTTTCTTTTTAATTGCTATCCACTCTGCCATCGCCTGGCTGGAAGAAAGGGGTGGTGTATTAAGAATACTAAGTTTCCACAAGTTTCCATCCCTTTAAGACAAAATCCCGAGGACATAAGAATTAACATTTCTTTATGAGCTTAAACTATTCAACAGAGGGAAATGTGGGGACCAGAAACAAAGAGAATGACCTCAGGGCTTCTTTTTTCTGGGATCCCGAAGGAGTCAATTTCCGGCCAGTGTGTCTGCTCACCTGTGCCTGCAATTCTTCAGTAGCAAGGGAAAGCTACACTTAAGTTTTAAACCTAAGGCTGAATAATACATCAGATGAAGAAAAGACTTGCCATTGTTAGCGATTTTTTGTTTTTGTTTTTGGTATAACTCTGAATTAGAGCATCTTCTGGTTTAGACTGAAAACTTCAAGCTCGGAGATTTTTGATTTGGTTTGGTTTGGTTGGAATACCATAGCTTATGAAGAGAGCTCTGTGCCAGGAACGTGGAGATCTGTGTTCCCATCCTATATCTGCCGTTACTAGCCTTGCAGGCAGGAGCCACTCACTCGGTCTCTCTGATTACAATAAAGGGGTTGGATTAGATAGCTATCCGAAGGTCCCTTGCAGCTCTGTGAATCTTCTATGAATTTTTATTCAAAAGCAGGAGTCTGTAAGAAATATCATGTGAGCCACAGATGTGAGCCTCATATAATTTTTTTTAATGTTTTGTTTATTTTTGAGAGACACAGAGAGAGACAGAGCGTGAGCGGGGGAGGGGTAGAGGGAGGGGCAGAATCTGAAGCAGGCTCCAAACTCTCAGCTGTCAGCACAGAGCCAGACACAGGGGTCAAACCATCAGATAATGACCCCAGTGGAAGTCAGACACAACCCACTGAGCCACCCAGGCGCCCCGAGCCTCATGTAATTTTAACTTTTCTAGTAGCACATTAAAAAATTTGTAAAGAGATTACACTGATTTTAAATTATCTTATTTACATTTAATGTATTTATATATTTATTTCGCCATTCAGACCTAAATATTATCGCTTCAGTATACAATTGCCATTAAATAATATTTTTTTTTAATTTTTTTTCAACGTTTATTTATTTTTGGGACAGAGAGAGACAGAGCATGAACGGGGGAGGGGCAGAGAGAGAGGGAGACACAGAATCGGAAACAGGCTCCAGGCTCTGAGCCATCAGCCCAGAGCCCGACGCGGGGCTCGAACTCACGGACCGCGAGATCGTGACCTGGCTGAAGTCGGACGCTTAACCGACTGCGCCACCCAGGCGCCCCGCCATTAAATAATATTGATGAGATATTTTGCATTCTTTTCTTTGCAGACTTCTTTGCATTCTTTTCTTTGAAGACTACTAAGTCTTCAAAACTCAATGTGTATTTTATGCTTGCATCGCATCTTAGTTTGGATGAGCCACATTTCAAGCGCGCAATAGTCAAGTTTAGAAGGCTTGAACTTTTCTTACCTAAAAATTAACATACAGCCTGCTTTTCAAGTGGGACTACATTTAAAGTAGAAAAGCTATTCATTAAGATGTAAGGGTGATGATGTTGAGGGGATGTAAGGGAAGAGGTGATCATAAAAGGGGTATGACTTCTGATAGAAATTGCCAAATGAAGAGATACAGAAGGAAGCTGTGTCATGTG
This sequence comes from Acinonyx jubatus, assembly GCF_027475565.1. Classification (NCBI taxonomy): domain Eukaryota; kingdom Metazoa; phylum Chordata; class Mammalia; order Carnivora; family Felidae; genus Acinonyx; species Acinonyx jubatus. Next base: position 45,210,722 of record NC_069395.1, read on the forward strand.
GAAGGTTGGAAAGTTGGACAGAGATGATGTGTGCACCTCCAGGCTTGGACGATAAAACGTTTGCCTGTAGTCTGCCACTGACCCTCTTATCTGCAAACATAAGCAGAGTATCTAATTAAGGTCTTTGTCCCCACCCCCAAAAATAATGGAGCCCCATCAGGGGTTCCTAATCTGGGGTCTGTGGACCTTTATGGAATCTGCAGATGGAATTCAGGGGTCCAAAAGTTGAATGGGGGGGCTATAACATATTTATTTTTATTAAACTTCCAACTCAAATTCAGCATTTCCTTCAATTATGAATGGAGACAACAGACCGGTAGAATTTACCGGTACTTGTGACATTTTTTTCCTGTTTTACTTCCGTTACAGATTTCTTTAAAAAATGTTTTTAATTCCAGTTAGGTAACATCACAGCATAATATCAGTTTCAGGTGTACAATATAGTAATCAAGACTTCCATACATCACCCTGTGCTCATCACAAGTGCACTGCTCAATTCCCATCACCTGTTTCACACATCCCCCCACCCCACCCCTCTGGTAACTTGTGACTTTATCATCCATAGATATCACAGATGTTTTCACAGCACATTTTATTAGCTGCCCATCTTAAGATAGCACTTCATCAAAGTAACAGCAGTTATTAGGCCCACCATGAGACTTTGCCACTGAATGTATTAGTAAAGAAGCACATGTTTATTATATCACCGATTTTTAATATATTTTGATATCTGCATTTCTTTTATTTTTAAAATTTATTTGAGAGAGAGACAGAGAAGGAGCGTGAGTGGAGAAGAGGGAGAGAGAGAGAGAGAGAGACAGAGAGAGAATCCCAAGCAGGCTCCTCACCAGCAGTTTAGAGCCCGATGTGGGGATTGAACCCACGAACCATGAGATCATGACCTGAGCTGAAGTTGGACACTTAACCGACTGAGCCACCCAGGCACCCCGATATCTGCATTTCAGAAAAATTGGTTTCTTTTGTAATTCTGTGTATTTTTGTTTTCACTTAAAAAATGTCACTCTGAGAAGGGATCCATAGATTTCATCAGACTGCTAAAGGGGTCCGTGCCACAATGCCCTAGATGGAAAGAGTATGGGTTCCTGAATGACCCACTCCCCTTCTCTATCCCACATGGAATCACATTGGATTGTGTAATGACTGGAATATACATCGTTATCACGTCGAGCCATGGAGATGGGGGGGGGGGGGTGGGCAGGTATTAGTTTCAGCAGTTAAGCCCACTCTGCACTAATGTATAACTGAAATCTGACTTCAGGCCCTGACAATGGAGTATGAATATAACTAGATTCCATATACTGAAGAGAAGGGCACTGGCAGTGATGTGCTGATAAACTGATCTAAGAACAAAAAACAAAACAAAACAAAAAACCCATCCAGCATGGCTGATTTCAAGCTAGCAACATGACATCTCTGAACTCTGAGTAAGGAGGGGATGCCCAGATTCAGCCAGTCAGTGTAAGCCAGCTCCGGCACACCACTGGGACTCCTCTCCCATGACAGATCCTAGAAAGGTGTCTTGCTTTGTCTTCCCTTGGTTTGAGGGGAGGGGTATGTGTGTGTGTGTGTGTGTGTGTGTGTGTGTGTGTGTGTGTGTGTGTGTGGAATTTTGAGACTAGTTGTTGAAAGGCTCCTATGGAAACCATTGTGTCTGGCTCTTTCATAATGAATAAAGAATACCTTAGATGCAGTAATTTGTGAATTCAAAATGCTGTTGAAAAGAATCTAATTAGTACTAATTATAATACTAGAGTGTCCCAACAAATTATAATGCCATTGCTTCTGTAGAGGCATTTTGTGTTTAAACACTTTAAACATTAATTAATCCTCAGAACAAATGTGTGAGACAGGTATTATATGGCAGTGTCTGAAAGCCAATTATTTACTCTGGGAAGGCCTGGTACCCTAACTGATAGTAAAAACAAATTAGCATACGTGTAGGATTGGGAAATCCAAGAATTAAATCACCTCCATTTATGACCTCCTTTTATCTTACTGGCCATTACTGCTGGGCATTTTACACATGGGAAACTGAAGGCAGCCAGCGGACACATCCAAAATCTTCAGAGAATCCAACTTCAGATTCGATAAGTCCTCAGGAGAGGATCATGCCTGTTTTTAAAATGTGAAAGCTCCATTTATGAGTCCTTTGAGCCTTGTTTCCCAAATATTAATATTTTCTTTAATAATGAAGAAGTTGCCTAAGGTACCATTTTATTTAAAGTTAATTACAAGTGACCTACTATTCCTGCTTCTACATAAGCTCCACATTATGTTTTGCTAACATTTAGATGAATTTTAATTTCTGGACTATGCTATGTATAATCTTATCCACTGGAAGTACTCACTTCGAAAACTAGTCATTTAGAATTAAGATATGGAATCAAGGGTTTAGTAAATGTTTCAGTTTCTACCGAGAAATAAACTACCAGTTTAGCTCATTTAAAGTGGACAAGACACTATTCAAAGCCTATCAAGTCAGCACTCCTTTCCATTAAAGAAAAAGCTTTGTGGGGGCACCTGGATGGCTTAGTCAGTTAAGTGTAGGACTCTTGGTTTCGGCTCAGGTCATGATCTCGTGGTTCGTGGGTTCAAGTCCTGTATCAGGCTCTGCGCTGGCAGTGCGGAACCTCCTTGGGATTCTCTCTCTCTTCTCTCCGCCTCTCACTCTCTCTCTCAAAATAAATAAATAAACTTAAAACAAAAACAATTTTTTGTAAGCTTTGTGGACAAGATCTGGAATTTCTGGAAGAACATTTGACATCCTATTACCTTTTTTCTGAGACATTCACTTGCCGGGCACATAGCAGACACTCAATAAATGTTTGTGTTTACAGTTCTTTTTATCATTATCATTCCTCAGACCAGGAGTTACCATTTTTAGTTAAGAATCAACATCCCAGTTGACAGGCACAGGTCTTAGACATGCTCTATAATTCTTACTTACTTTAAGTAGCACGTTTCAATTAATGTCACTGATTAATTACTTTCCAACAAAAACATTTTAAATATTTATACTACAGATATTACACATTTGCTATTATTGCTAATAAAATTTATCTTCATTCCAACTCCAAGCCTGTGTCTGTTTTGCTCAGGCATATCAGGCATATTTGCTTCAGGCATATCTATCTAACTCATTCAAGCATGACTTACATAGGAAATAATTTTTTAAACAAACATGTTTAATCCAAACTGGGGGGGGGGAACCCTCTGAATTCTTGGGAGCTAATTATAGAAATTGTCACTTGCCCTGTGTGAGCCCCAGAAGTAATGGCACATGTCCACTACTAACAGTGCCCTTTATGAAAGAATAGCCATAATTTCCCTTCGTTTCTGAGTTGACCCCTGCTCATCTGTCCAGGACCCAACCCAACCCCATGTCAGCAGCTCCTCATGCCGATCTGCAATCTGCTCCTCTCCCAGGTTGACTGGGAGTGTTGGTAGCAGATAGTTCAGCTACATGTTCCAACAGATGTCCCAACAGACTTCAAAAACATAGTAGTCATATTGCTCTTTCCTAAAGACTGGAGACAAGAATCATTTTTTATATCTTCTATTTCCCTTCTCATCATGTTCATGTTTTCCTCTGCTTTAGCATATGGAACATATTTATAAAAGCTGTCTCAACATCCTTGTCTTCTGATTTCATCATGTCTACAATTCCGAAGTCAGTTTCTATTGATGGATTTTTTTTCCCTTAGAGTCATGGATATTTTTATTTGCCTGGTAATTCTTGATTGGATGCTGGATATTGTGAATTTTGCATTGTTGAATGTGTATTTTTTTCCAATAAAATAACTATGACAAATTCTTTATTCATCAACCAACCCTTACAGAAAATATGAGAACTCACATTGCATGAAACAGAGTCACTGAGATGAATAAAGGAATCCTTAGTGATCACCTATTCCTTAGTCAACTTTAAAGTTCCCACACTGAGATGATACCAATCCAGACACCAACACAGAAAAATACTTCAATTGGAGTTCTCATCAGAAGACTCCAACTAGAAACAACTATGTATCTCTATTCTTTTTAAGTTTTTATTTTAATTCCAGTTAGTTAATTATATTAGTTTCAGGTGCACAATATAGTGATTCAACAATTCCATACTTTAATGGTGCTCATCATGACAAGTGTAACTCCTTAATCCCCATCACCTATTTAACCCATCCTTCCTCCCCGCCCCCACTCTGGTAACCATCAGTCTGTTCTGTATAATTAAGAGTCTGTTTCTTGATTTCTTTCTCTCTCTCTTTTTCCTCTTTTGCTCACTTGTTTTATGAATGTGTATTTTTTTTTTGTATTTTAATAAAGAATGTTGAACTTTGTTTAGGCATGCAGTTAAGTTACTTAGGATCAGTTTGATCCTTCTGAGGTTTGCTTTTACATTTATTATTAATGCAGGTCCAAATCAGTCTTGCAGGGTAACTTCTGCTCGCTACTACTGAAGACTCTGTACCCTATGCGTCTTCCATTTTTTGTGGGACTTCTGTGAGTCACATATTAAGGTTTTTGGATTGACCTTTTAATTTTTTTAAGTTTATTTATTTTGAGAGAGAGAGAGAGACCATGGGAGGGGCAGAGAGAGAGGGAGAGAGAGAATCCCAAGCAGGCTCCACACTGTCAGAACAGAGCCTGATGTGAGGCTTAAACCCACAAATTGTGAGACCATTACCTGAGCCAAAATCAAGAGTCAGATGCTTAACTGACTGAGCCACCCAGGCACCCAGACCCTTTAAGTATTTTTTTTTAATATTGTCATCATTTGATCTTTTTGTTCTATTTTCTGCAAGATTCCCTCAACTTTTTTTTCCAAAGCAACATCTGGGTTTTTAAAAATTCTGATCATCAGATTTGTAATTTCCAAGAGCTATTTCTTATATAGTACTTTCATTTCTTCATTGCATCCTAAACTTGTTTTGTAAACTCAACACTTACCTTATTTTTTAGGATATTCATTGAAATTTTTAAATTTTTTCAACTTTCATTCATTTATTAAGCAAATAATTATTGATAATAAACTATGTGCCAGATGTTGATGCATTTGCTGAGAATAGAGCAGTGAATGAAAACAGAGGTCCTGATTTCAGGGAGCTTACATTGTAGTGATGGCAGTCTGTTAGTAATAAGCGCTGTGCGGAATCCCCTCCCATCAAACTCTTCTCCCTCTTGCTCGCTACACTCCAGTCATTCCACCTGTTCTTCAGGACCTTCAAGTTCCTTCTCCTCCATCCCCTTCTATATACCATTCTCTCTACTGAAAATATTCTCTCCCTGGTTCTTCACATGAATAGTAACTTATTACCCTCCTGAGCACCATATCTTAAGCATATCTCATCTCCTTGCCCTATCAGTGCCATTAGTTTTCTGTCCCAGTACCCTTTTAATTCCCTTCATGATATTTATCAAAACTCATAATGTTGGTTATCTGTCTAATAGCCATTCATGCTTATTCCTTGGTAACTGAACATGATTTTGTTCAGTTATCCAAGATCCTCCCTATAGCCATGTGCTTCAGAGAAGTTTGACTCTAGCCCTGGTCCAGGGGTAAATCTGGATGAGTCTAACCAAATCATAATTCCATACACTTGTCAGTGATGGCTTAGGAAGGATTGTGTGACCCAAATTCTGATCAGTGGAATATATAAAGGAGTCTCCTAGTAAGCCATCTGGGAAAGGTTTGCTCATATAAAGAAATTCACAGAATAGATAGTCCTCTTTTTAGTCTATTGATTTACCTAAGAATGTGATACTTTCTGATGCTCTGGTCATCTTTTAACCATAAGGAGAACTAGTGCACAGAGAGTAGAAAGATACAAACAAGCTGACTTTTGGTGATACCACTGATCCACTAAATTAGTATGTTGTCATTCTTTATGTTTCCATGAGCTCTTAAGGCATCTACTAGATAATGAGTCTCAAACACCAGAGAGACGTCAATATAAGGACCAATGTATTAAATAATACTTACTTGTAAAACAAGAGTAAATGAGAAAAGAGAACATAATACTTATATATCTGACATAGTAAAATAAAGTTGGAGGAGAATTTGGGTAGCATATACAAAAACTGTGTTACTACTTCTTAAAACAATTTGTTCAATTGTTTTCTACAATCATAACTGGTGGTGGTAGTATTTGTGTTGTCTGAGGTTATTGTTTGTATTAGGGGGAATGCATCAAATGAAAATTTGGGGATATTTAATTCTATAATCTTGTGATAGAATTGAGAACCAAGGAAAAGAATAGATAGAAAGGTAATGTAGAAAACACTTTTTCCTCGTTCTATTCACTAAATAGGCACAGAAACAATGGCCAACCTGTCATTGCAATGAGCTTTCCTAGGCCCAAACTGTCATCTTGAAATACCATTTCCCACTAAAATAAATCAGGCTTCTTATAGATATTGCATATTCCAGGTACAGGGTAGGATATAAACAGGATGAGCTTAGAACATCTTGATCTACCAGATGGCAAGGAAGCTATTAAATACTACTAGGGTAATTTCAAAAGGATTCAGGAGCCAACTTGAAGAGGTTTTCATTCCCAATGATGGGAAATTCAAGCTTCAATAAGGATAAGAATTACAATGGAATTCATGAGTTCACAATAATATATATTTTTTTACTTTAGAGAGAGCAGGGGGGAGAGAGGCAGAGGGAGAGAGAGGGTCTTAAGGAGCCTCCACACTCAGCACAGAGCCTGGTGCAGGGCTCAATCCTAAAATCCTGAGATCATAACCTGAGCTGAAATTAATATTTTTCTAAATTAACTGATCACTGAGGTGCCCGGGAGGCTCAGTCAGTTGAGTGTCCAACTCTTGGTTTCAGCTCAGCTAATGATCCCAAGGTCATGAAATCAAGCCTTGCGACAGGATCTGGGCTGACAGTATGAAGCCTGCTTAAGATTCTCTCTCCCTCTGTCTCTCTCTCCTGCTCTCTCTATCTCTCTCCTTCTCAAATAAATAAAATGAAAAAATTTTTTAAATAAATTAATTGATCATCTTTGGGGAATGACAGGAAAACAATAAATTATCTTGAAAATGGTAAATAAAAGGGATTAAGTTTTTATCCTGCCTTTCCTATATAAACTATAACAAGGGGTAACAAAACTGTAGATTACAAAAAGTACCATTCTATAAAATGATTCCAGCTATAGATGAGAACAAAATGACATAATTAGCATATAACAATTTTTCAAACCCCAGTGAATTCATGGGTTCTGGCAATGAGCATCAATGGTTGCTAGCATCACAAGAAGAGACAACCAGATGTTATATACCTCCAAATGAAGACCACAGCACAACCCATAGTCTTGACAAAAGTCTTTACTCTGAGTCTGATCAAGTCTCACTATCACTCTGTCAATGTGTACAAAATCTAGAAGAAACGTGTTGACCTGCACCAGGAGCAAATTCCAGACCGTAGAAAACTCTACATTTCAAATAGCCTGGATCCTCCTACAGATAATTTGCAAGTAAAAAAGTTTTAAGGGAAACCTGTAGATTAAAAGAGATATTTTTAAGTGGCCAGGACTAAACTATAGAGTTTTAAAAGGCATTGTGGGGTGATAAAACTGTAAGGAAATGTAAGGAAGTCATTACTCTAAAGTCTAGGATTAGTGGTGTGGTACGTAGTCTATTATGGAAGTAATTCTCTGATGAAGCACAACTCACGTTATTCATGACTTTGTGGAGTCCCCTCCTCTTTAATCTGGGCTAGTCCCAAAACTTGCTTTAACCAATAGAATGTAGCAGAGTAATCCCATGCCATTCCAGTCCAAAGCCTTAAGAAGCTTTGGCAGCTTCTAGAAGCCGTAGCACTCTTGAAAACCCTGACCCACCATTTAAAAAGCTCAGTACCTTAGTGGCACCTGGGTGGCTCAGTTGGTTAAGAGTCCGGCTTCAGCTCAGGTCATGATCTTGCGGTTTGTGACTTCGAGCCCCGCATCAGGCTCTGTGCTGACAGCTTGCTCAGAGCCTGGAGCCTGCTTTAGATTATGTCTCCCTTTCTTTCTGCCCCTCCCCCGCTCACACTCTGTCTCTGTCTCTCTCAAAAATAAATATTACCAAAAAAAACAAAAACACAAAAAAACCCCACCTCAGTACCCTACAGGACAGACCATGTAGAAAGGCCACCTAGAGAGAAAGAAAGCCTTCCCATTTGAGTCTGGCCACCAGCCCATCCACCAACTGAATGCAGTCACAGGAATGACCACTTGTAAAATATAAGATGTACAACCACCCAGTTGAAGCCAGGGCAGATAGCAGAAGTGTGAGCAAATTAACCGTTGTTTAAAGAGCCAGTATCTCTTGGGGGTAGTTTGTTAGGCAGTAATAGAGAACTGAAAATAGTGGTCACTGTGGGAGAAAACAAAGTGATTTAGGATTGGGATGGAGTATGTGGAAGCCCCTGAAATGGCTAGTGAAGTTCTTTCCATTTCTTGACCTAGGTCATGGCCACATGGATATTTGCCTTAAAGTGATTCACTATACTATACATTTGTTTTGTGTGATTTTCTGAGCTTGTGTTTTATGTTAAAATAAAATAAAATAAATAAAATAAAAAAATAAATAGCTTTACAAGAAAAAAGAAAATCCAAATCCACATGGTTTGGCACAGAGATATTTACTCTTCTTCCAAAATTCCTTCAGACTATGGACTTTTTAAAAATTGCTTAGGAGCTCCTAGTTAAAACTCTTAATATATTCTTATCCTACAGACATAAACATCTAAATAATAGCAAGCACAGAAATATAAATTTCTTTGGGTCCCAGACCTTGCATTTTGCAAAACTGAATTAATTGCTTTCATATCTCTAAATCTTTTCTCCTCCGAGTGAGAAAAACTATGTATACAAAACTATGTATACTATGTATACAAAAAAGAAGAAGAAGAAGAAGAAGAAGAAGAAGAAGAAGAAGAAGAAGAAGCAGCAGCAGCAGCAGCACTTTTATAAGCTGGCCTGCACTTTCTTATTGGCAGCAACTTGCTAGTCTCTTTTTAAAATGAATTTTCCAGTTTCAAAGGAGAAAATCTGTATTGCACTTGTGTGTGTGTGTGTGTGTGTGTTTTAGTTTGGAACTGTTAGAACTTTAGCCCTTGTGTCCTATGTTTTTCTAAAGTGCTATAAACAGACTGTAGCATATGAATTCTGTTTTTTATTCTTTTGTCTTTACTTCTGACTTCATTTTACATTTACCAGTGCACATTGCTGCATGTACCTTTCTTCTTAGAATGATGTCACCTAGCTTTGCTGACAAAAAAAAAAAAATTAAATTAAATTAAAATATCTGGGGCACCTGGGTGGCTCAGTCAGTTGAACATCCAACTCTTGATTTTGGCTCAGGTCATGATCTCACCATTTGTCAGGGTCTGCCCTGACAGCGCGAAACCAGTTTGGGATTCTCTCTCTCTCTACCTCTGTCCCTCCTCCTCATGAGTATCCATGCTCTCTCAAACTAAACATTTTTTTAATTAAAAAAAAATAAAACCATAAAATACCTAGGAATAAATTTAACCAAAGAGGTGAAAAATCTATACACTGAAAACTATAGAATGATTATGAAATAAATTGAAGAAGACACAAAAAAATGGAAAAAGATTCCATGCTCCTGGATAGGAAGAACAAATATTGTTAAAATGTCGATACTACCCAAAGCAATCTACATATTCAATGCAATCCCTATCAAAGTAACACCAGCATTCTTCACAGAGCTAGAACAAATAATCCTAAAATTGGTATGGAACCAGAGAAGACCCCGAATAGCCAAAGCGATCTTGAAAAACAAAACCAAAGCAGGAGGCATCACAATCTCATACTTCAAGCTATACTACAAAGCTGTCATCATCAAGACAGTATGGTACTGGCACAAGAACAGACACATCAATGGAACAGAATAGAGAACCCAGAAATAGTTGGCCCACAAACGTATGGCCAACTAATCTTTGACAAAGCAGAAAAGAATATCCAATGGAATAAAGACAGTCTCTTCAGCAAGTAGTGCTGGGAAAACTGGACAGCAACATGCATAAGAATGAACCTGGACCACTTTCTTACACCAGACACAAAAAGAAACTCAAAATGGATGAAAGACCTCAATATAAGACAGGAAGCCATCAAAATTCTCAAGGAGAAAGCAGGCAAAAACCTCTTTGATCTTGGCCGCAGCAACTTCTTACTCAACACATCTCCAGAGGCAAGGGAAACAAAAGCAAAAATGAACTACTGGGACCTCGTCAAAATAACAAGCTTCTGCACAGCGAAGGAAACAATCAGCAAAACTAAAAGGCAACCGACAGAATGGGAGAAGATATTTGCAAACGACATATCAGATAAAGGGTTAGTATCCAAAATCTATAAAGAACTTCTCAAACTCAACACCCCAAAAACAAATAATCCAGTGAAGAAATGGGCAAAAGACATGAAATAGACACTTCTCCAAAGAAGACATCCAGATGGCCAATTGACACATGAAAAAATGCTCCACATCACTCATCATCAGGGAAATACAAATCAAAACCACAATGAGATACCACCTGACACCTGTCAGAATGGCTAACATTAACAACTCAGGCAACAACAGATGTTGGCGAGCATGCGGAGAAAGAGGATCTCTTTTGCATTGTTGGTGGGAATGCAAGCTGGTGCAGTCATTCTGGAAAACAGTATGGAGATTCCTCAAAAACTAAAAATAGAACTATCCTACGACCCAGCAATTGCCCTACTAGGCATTTATCCAAGGAATACAGGTGTGCTGTTTCGAAGGGACACATGCACCCCCATGTTTATAGCAGCACTATCAACAATAGCCAAAGTATGGAAAGAGCCCAAGTGTCCATCGATGGATGAATGGATAAAGAAGATGTGATATATATACATACAATGGAGTATTACTCGGCAATCAAAAAGAATGAAATCTTGCCATTTGCAACTACATGGATGGAACTGGAGGGGATTATGCTAAGTGAAATTAGTCAGAGAAAGACAAAAATCATATGACTTCACTCATATGAGGACTTTAAGAGACAAAACAGATGAACATAAGGGAAGGGAAACAAAAATAGTATAAAAACAGGGAGGGGGACAAAACAGAAGAGACTCATAAATATGGAGAACAAACTGAGGGTTAATGGAGGGCGTGTGGGAGGGGGGATGGGCTAAATGGGTAAGGGGCACTAAGGAATCTACTCCTGAAATCATTGTTGCACTATATGCTAACTAATTTGGATGTAAATTTTAAAAAATAAAATAAATAAATAAATAAATAATCTGATTAGGAGATTAAAATTCACTGCCATAATTCACACTGGGTATTTTGTGAAATTTTCACGGTACATTTATTTTAATTGGATTAGAAACCATTACAAATTGAGCTCTGGCTGTTGCACTTTCTACCTGGGAACCCAGTTCAGAATTTCCCAAAGATTACAATAGAGTACAACTACAATCAATCAGTTCAGTAGTCCAGCAAAAATAAATAAAACAATAAAAAGAATCACCATTGTCATTTTAGTAATTACCATTACTACAGCACCATTGACGGTGTAGTCCTCTCACTGCCAGTGTCCATAGAAAAAAAGAAATGTTTCATTGACACCAGATCTTGATTCAGTGTTTGACTCTATGAGGTTCATCAAGGCATGAATTGGAGCCCAGGAGGGAAGGTCACTGTTTCTTCCACAAAAATAGGAGAATATGTTAATTTGTCTCAGTCTAGTGTTTATTTTTGATGACTTTAAGAAACTCTCAATTCATACTAAAGAAAGACTAAAGGTAGTAGAAAGTTATTGTTGCCACTAGAAATTACCAATTGGCAATAGTTTTCCTAATTAGAAACTTCTTCTAGCTTTGTCAGTAGGTTGGCATTCATTTGGCATGATTTTTTGTCAAAATATAATGTGATCAGCATATGTTTTTGTGTTATTTACACTGGGCACCCTCTCCTTCTTTCTCCCATCCCTGCTATTCCCACCTGGGCAGCTGTAATTCCACACTTCCCAGGAGAATCCATTCCCTTCTACAAATTAAGAACTAACACCGATACTAATGGCAGAATCTTTACTGACTTCCTACTTTCTTCTGATTAATTTTTCTTAAAGGGACTCAATAAGGCAGCACTTAGTGTGCTGGTTATGACATTTGGGGGCACAAGTACTAGAGACAATCAGAGTAAGATGTGTCTGTGGAATATAGTAATACAGATAACACTGGCTTAAATAAGATAGAACTTTATTTCTCTCTTATGAAGGCTCAGTGCTGGTATGGAGGTTCTACCACGTGAACCTAGGCTCCTTCTGTCCACTGACTCCATGCTGCATGAACTCCTTCTTAAAAGGACACCTCATAGTGAAAGACGCTGTTCCAGCCACCATCACCATCTAGCCAATAGTATGAAGGAAAGGACACAGAAGGGCACACTCTTTCTCTTTAAAGTTACTTTCTGGAAAGAGCATACAACATGTCTACCTATACCCCTTACCAAAACTCAGTTACATGACCCCATCTAGTTGAAAAGACGCCTGGGAAATATTTTTACTCTGGAAGTTCACATGGCCAGCTAACATTTAGAAGTTCTAAAGAACTTCTAGAAGTTTTTTTTTAAGTCTATTTATTTTGAGAGAGAGCAGGGGCTCATGGGCAGGGGAGGTGCAGAGAGAGAGGAAGAGAGAGAGAATCCCAAGCAGGCTCTGCACTGTTAGTGGGGGAACCCAATGTGGGGCTGGACATGGTGCTCCACGTGGGGCTCCATGCGGAGCTCGAACTCACGAACCATAAGATCATGACCCGAGCCCAAATCAAGAGCCAGTCGCTTAACCAACCAAGTCACCCAGGCACCCTATAGAGGTGCTATTATTTTTAAAAGTAAGGAAGGGGCACCTGCCTGGCTCAGCTGGAGGAGCATGCGACTCTTGATCTCAGAGTCATGAGTTCAAGCCCAACATTGGGTGTAGAGATTATTTAAGTAAATAAAAACTTAAAAAAAAAAAGGGAAGAATGATATTGGGGGATAACCAGCACTCTCTACCACCCCTACTCAAAGAGGATTTAGTATATTACACAACAAAAAGTACGCACGAGTAGGACAGAGAGGCGATCAGCAAGGTGTGCCCAGGCTCTAGCTTCTCTTCTCTGAGACTACGTTGGCCTGGCAGTGCTCCAATGGTGGCTATGTCTTTGAGCTAGCTCCCTTCCCACTTAGTTCCAGGCATCACATTCAAACGCAACAAAGTCCAAAAGAAGAGGGAAAGGAAGAATATGACTCAACCCTTTGTCTCCTTTTAAAAAGGGAAGAAAACTTTCTTAGAAACAGCCAGTCAACCTCCCTTCAAGCCTCACTGGCCACACTGCATCAGAATCCCATGCCGCATATAACCACTGGCAAGGAGAACACAGCACCGTGATAGGCACGGGCCAATCTGCACCCACCTCTCAAAAGCCGTAAGTGGGGCTAGCCTCTCTGGAACACATGGCTTTACAGAGGGGACATTCAGTCCCCAAATAAAAGTGCGGTTCTGTTTGAAAGAGGAATGGGGAAAAGATGTTGGGTTGATGTCTAATCGTGCCTACCCACGCTCCATATCCTAATTACCCATGACAATATACTGCCATTTCTAGCGACATAAACTGGACTCTCAGATTACACTGTCATAATATCCATATAAATCAGACCAGTTCTTATGCCCGTCTCCTACTCACAAATTACGACTGAAGAACAGGCAAATGTGTAGACTAGTACTATGTACATCTAGATTAAGTAGACTACAAACATGTACAGTTCTCCCTATCTTCCATTCATCCTGTCTGTGGAGACATCACTCCAGACACTGTTCTGAGCATAAATTTCATATACTGCCACCCATGTGAACCCTTATGGTACAAGTATGAGAAAATCCCCCTATGAGAAATACAAGTTGTTTTTAAGCTGAAACTCATTTTCTTTATAAGCATCAGATCACCGATAAGCATTTCACTGGAAGCCATTGGGCCCTTACAGGTTAACTGGGACTCACTCTGCAGTAAGTCTAGGAAAAGAACGGTTTTCCTGCCACTTGCTGCTACCAGGCCTCCACGTGTCTGCCAGTCCCCACCGAGACCCGTGTCTCCCACAATTCTCAGCTGTGGCACTGATTTTCCAGTACTTATTCTGACTCTACACAAGGATTTAGGAGGGAGTTTTCAGGTTCTTTTTTGTTTTGTTTTGTTTTGATTCATTAACAATCCAGTGGCAATTTTTAAAAGGAAATATAATTATTTCTCAAACAGGAAGGCATTGTGTGTTTTGAAGCTATAGTTCATTTTTGCATATCAAAGTTTAAAAAGTAAAAGGAAACGTGGCATAAAGAGAGCAAAGTGCCCTAAGTTGATCACCGGTGCCTGGATAATTTATGAGCTTTCTTTCTCATTGAAAGAAGACCCTTTTAAGTCAGTGCTAAAAGCAACACTGAGGGCTAGCAGATAACACTGTCCCTATGATTACAACCTGGTCTTAGAATTATTTATTAATTGAAACATCGTATCAAGTGAAATTACTGAAAGTTTCCAGAAGCAATCCTAAAAATGTATTCTGTGCCAGGAAACATGAGTGTGGTAATAATTTTCAAAGCATCTTTAGAAATGAAGTAACTCCTCAATACTTCTGATATCCCTTCGCCTGGAAATTCACTAAATCCTAAGAAATAATGTATTTTCAAAACAACCATGTGATGAGCATCACTGTTAACACAAAGTTTCGATGCACACAAACTGAACGGCAGCTGTTAAACGATTTGTCTAAAAGCAAATGCTGATTCAGACTCATTAGCATACCAGAAGTAAGCTGCTTATAACACATACAAGATTAAGTTAACAAAACTGACTCCAAATATACTGACTAGTTATTCTCCATATGTTAGCAAAGTTTATCAAGCTTGAAGGAAAGTTATTGAATCAGCTACAGGGGCTTTCAAATCTATAATATTTCACTGGCAGCTCCTTTATGAGAAATAGGTCATAAAATTGTATTTAAACCTTACTGTCATATTTTCGATTGTTCTGCTTATAATTAAATCAAAACTTGAGAATATTTATGGGCTAAAGGATGGGCAAATCAGAGAAGATAGGACCATATATATACATATATATATATATATATATATACACACACATATACGTGTATACATGTATACATGTATATATGTATATATGTATATATATACATATATACGTGTGTATATATATACATACATATATATGTGTATACATACATATACACACATATATGTGTGTGTGTATATATATACACATATATATAATTTTTTTACAGGGATCTGAAGCTTCAAAACCATCAGGAAATCACAGCCTCATGACCTTCATGTGCTCATGCACTAACAATTCACAACACCATGCATTTTTCCAATGCTCTTTTCTCTTTTGGCAAGACTAGTATTCTCAAATGAGGCAACGTCTCATTTTCTCTGGAGGTATTCTAACTTTAACTCTTCTCTTCCCTCTGCCCGTACATAACTTGAAAGTGTCCTCCCAAAGAATAAGGAGATAAAACTGAACAAGACTTGTGGATGTAATGACTGTCACACACTCTGCTATAGTTTTATGCATTCAGAACATATTCATTACAAGTCCTTTCTGTGCACTAGCCGTCTCATACTTTTGTGAGGGTAATAATTTAAATTCACAATAAAATAAAAGGGTAACACATTTTCTTTTCACATGAATACAAGGCTTGCACCAACTGTCATGACCATGAAGTCTTTAAGAACATTAATCCCTTACATTGCTGGACTTCCGATGATTACTATAGATGGCCATGATTCAACTTTAGGTGTCTCTAAGCTTTGCGGTGAAAGGAAGTCTTATAAAATAAATGGCGTAAACATATTTTGCAAATAACTAAATGCAAACCCCTCCTCACTATGTTCTACTACATTGTTCTTTCAGTCCCTTACACACTGGTGAAAATAAGCACATGGCCAAATTTGTAAGACCAAGGCAGCCTTAGTTTAGCTGTTTAACTAATATAAATAAGCCATCCATCTTTCCCCCATTTTAAATAAACTACAGCAAAGGAATACTTGACCAAGATTTATCCCCTGACAGAATGGGCTGTCGATGATCCTCTCTGCCTCCACAAGCACCAGAGCAGGAATCTGGAAAGTCAATTACATGGCTCTCAAGTGCCCTGATTTGATATCCTTTTAAAATGATTTTAAATGTTGTGGTGACTGAAAACAAATATGGAATAAGGACACTAAATAAGTGCTTTCCTATCAGGAAAGTTCAGGGGGCCAGAAAGAGAACTTAAACAGGAAGAAGTTAACCATTTCTTTACAGAATTAGGGTAAAACGTACAGTTCAATACTTAGTTTAGAAGGTATTTCTAAAGCCAGAAAAATACTAAATTCACAAGATAACTAAATAGGTAGTGGTTGTGGGCAAGGTTTGCTCTAGAATAGAGAGATGGGGTCAAATACACCCAGGAGATAGAGTCACGATTTTCTGCAGTTTCCATTTAGTCTGGGTTTTTGTTTTGTTTTGTTTTCTAAAGTTTTTTGTTGCTGTTGTTGGGTTTGTGTATGTTGTTGTTTTGTTTTTCTGCCTCAGACTCTCCAGTGAGTCACTATGTCTGAAAGTCTCCCCAAATGAATTTCTCCCCATCTATTACTTTAGCTAACTGTTACAAAATATGCCAATGTTCCTCTTTTGTCCCCCCCCTCTCCCCCTTCTCCGGAGAGGGAAAGAAACCGTGTAACCTGGGAGCATAATGACACGGTCCTTTCTGCCTCTGATGAAATCATCCACAAGTGATCTGAAGTTCCAGTGAAGAGATGTGGCCGACGCCGCGTTTTACAAAAACAGGCCAACGTTACCAGGAGGGAAATTCTGCTGTATAGGCCGGGAATCCCCCGGGAAGTCTCCAGAAACGAGGGATATCCCCGTGGCTCTCTTTGGGCAAGTTCAGAAAGAGCCCAGACTGAGGCGAGGGTGAGGTGTTTCTGGGCCAGGTGCTGATCAGACCCCAAGGCGGGCTGAGCGGAAAAAACGGGGTCGCGCCCCCACCCCTCGGCCTGCACCTGCCTCCCACCACCATGCCGCGGCGCTTCCCAGAGCATCCCCCGCCGGCGGGCCCCCGCCCGAAGCGCAGCCCCGCCCGAGCCCAGGCGTGCGGCCCGGGAGCTGGGAGAGAGTTGGCCCCGCGAGGCGCCGTGCGCTCCCGAGGTCCCTACGCCCGCCGGTAGCGCGCCTCAGGTGGAGGGCGGGTCCGGCACCGGCTGGCGACGCGCCCTCTGGGGTCAGGGTCCGCGCGGCGGTGCAGGTCCCCCCGGCGGGCGCCCCGCCCCCGGCAAGCCCCCCGCGCGCGCGTACCTCGGATGTAGGTGCACTTGCCCTCGTCCAGCAGGCTGGAGGCCGAGCCGCCCATGGCCGCGGTGCGCGCGATGCACCCGGGGCGACGCTGACGGCTCCCGTGGGCGCCCGCTGCTCGCTCCTGGAGGTTGCTGCGACGGCGAACCCGGCTCTTTAGTTAAAGGACAAACTTCCTCCGAGAGGCGCCGCCTTCTGGGGCGCCTCCTCCAGGTCCGCGCGCGCCCTCTGAGGATCTGTGGGCTGGCCTGGGGGCTGTCTTCCCGCCCTGGCTTCGCTGGGGAGCTCCGAGGCGACGTCCAGTCTGGAAAGACTGCCCGCTGGTTCCTTCTCCTCGCCGGCCTTTGCTCCTTTCCCCGGGTTATGGGCAGCCGAGAAAACACCGTGGGGTAAGTGCACAATTTCCCTAGTGACTGGAAACCTCTGTGAGCTGGAACCTTCGCCACTCACATGTCACGAGGTGGAATTAAAGACGTTGCTTTGCACGCCCTTTGGTACTAGAAGCAGCAGTTCGCAAGCATCACCTAAGAACTTGTTAGAGATGCAAAATTTCAGCTCCCCACCCCTGTGTACCCTCTAAACACACACACACACACACACACACACCGCGCCCCGGTTAGAAACTCCAGGATTGGGCCCAGCAATCTGTGTTTTTCTCAGGGCATTCCAGGTAATTCTGAGGCCTGCTAAGGTTTGAGAACCGACAGTAAACTGTACCTTCCTTCAGCCATGATGTTAGACCAAGGAGTGGGTGGGGAATGAAGGGAAAAAAAGAAAGAAATAGAAAACCAGGGAAAACCTAAGGCTGGGTCCTGCAATATGTTCCTAGTCCTGAAACTTCTGAAAACCCCATAAGAGTCTGTTCCTACACCTTTAGATCCAGTTCTTCCCCTCAGCAAACTGGAAATAGTTCATCAGAAAGGGCATCTAGTCTTTTCCCACAACCACTATTTAGCTTGGCAGCCTCTCCCAAATAAGACTCCACTGGGGCAGAAGGGTCACCATGCATTTCTTCCTATTCTTAGTAATCAGAGTTTCAGTGACTCCTATTGACTTAACCTCCAAGGTCGAGTGGCCTGTACACAGAAGAACCAGGCCTGAGCAGGACTCAGAGGCTCTGCCCTCAAAAGTAAATTAACTAGCATTTTAACACAAAGATTTCTCACACCTCACACCCAATCTCTCTCACCCTACACTCTAATCCTTCAATAAATCCTCTCCTTTCTGCTTTCAGAATATATCCAGTATCCAACCATTTCTCACCCCCCACCCCCCACTGCTGTGACACTCATCATTTCTCACCTGGATGATTACACTAGCCTCCTGACTGGTCCTCCTCCTTCAGAGAAAAAGCCCCAGTCTGTCGCTGACACCCGGCCCCCCTTGCTCTCTGCCCTCACCTACCACCACTCTCCCCTTTGCTCTCTGGTTGGCCCCATTGGCCTTTTTGCTCTTCTAGGATACACCACCGTTGCATGTGCTCTTGGTTCGCCTGGGATGCTCTTCCCTCAGATATTCACCTGGTTCACTCTCTAAGTCTCTCATTTTATTCAAATCTCCGCTTAAATGCTTAACACTTCAAAAGAAGCAATTTTTTTACCCCATTTATACACCAGCCCTCATCTCTCTCCACTCCTTACTCCACTCCACTTCATTATTATTATTCATTTCACTTAGCATCATCTGATATGCTTCTTTATCTGTCCCCACTGAAACGGAAACTCCATAAGGTTGGGGATTTTCTTTGTTGATGTTGTTTCTTGTTTCTTTTATACGTATATTATTATTCATTTTTTTTCTTTAAGGGCAGGGATTTTTGCTCATGTTCTCTGATGTATCTCAAATGCCTAGAACAGCACCTGGCATATAGGTGTTCAATAAATAACCATTGAATAAGTGAATGAGTGAAATATATAATATAGAATCTGGACTCAATGAAAGCTGTGAATCTCAATGAATAAATAGCATTTCCAGGCAACTACTCAATAATTTAAACTCTTCAATGTTCAACTTTTTTCTCAATATTTTAAGTTAGCTCTTAGAATTAAGTATATCTTCCCAGGGTAGTAATACCTTTTCTTGTATAAATAGCTATAATTATGCATCAGAATGCTGTTATGGTTGTTGAATAAAACTGATTTGGATCTTCTGCCAGAGTTTTGGCTTGTCACCTCTGGTTTGGGAACAATCTGAGAAAAGACTGATTATTCTCGTCTCTCTTTTGTTGCTCATTTGTAGCACTCACAGATGGAACAGGTAAAAGGAAGGATTTGTATGTGTGTAGTAGCAACAAGCTTTGTAACCACAGTCTCAGCCTCAAATCCTAGCCTGATAACTTAGTCGCCATGTGACCCTGTCAAAGTGCTTAACTTACTTGTTTCAGTCTCTCTATCTATTAGACGGAGCTTATAACACTTCCCTTATGTGCTGTCATCAAAATTACATCTGATCAGGTCTGTGAAACACTTAACATATTCCCAGGAACATAGTAAGTGTTCAATAAATGGAAGCTAGGATTGTTATTATCAGTAACAACAAGAGTGGTCAAGGCAGCAAGTCTTTAGAGAAAGTGGAATTTTAATTAGACCTTGCAAATCATTGATATTACATTAAGAAAGAACTTCTGCTCCCATTTTTTTCCCCAAACAAATAAAGCTCCTTTTCCCAAACCAGTTTACAGGAAAAAATAAGGAATTCATTATTTTAGTTACAGTATTTAATATTTGCAAATCCTATGTGGGCACCATTTTATTAATCACACACTAAAAATGAGTCTCCAAGCAATTCAATAACTTTATGAAGCAGAGTCAACTTCATACGATTCAAATCAGCTAGTTTAGAAAATTTCCTATGCAATGTTAGTTTTTGTACTACATTAATGTATTTTGTATTAAAATACTCTTTTTTTATTTAAAAAATTTTTTAAGTTTTATTTAGTTATTTTGAGAGAGAGAGAGAATGAGCAGAGGAGGGGCAGAGAGAGGGAGAGAGAGAATCCCAAGTAAGCTCTGTGCAGTCAACGTAGAGCCTAATACAGGCCTTGAAGTCACGAACGGTGAGATCATGACCTGAGCCTAAATCAAGAGTTGGATACTTAACCAACCGAGCCACCCAGGTGCCCCTGTATTAAGATACTCTTAAGACCACTTCTTTCAGGTCAAGAGCACATATTAAAATGATTACCCTTGAAACATCTTAATTGAGATATAATTCACATACCATAAAATTCACCCAGTTAGATTACCTTTTTCAAAGGAGGAAATTAGATTAATAGACATTTAGTACCTTTATTTATTTATTTAAAAACATTTTTTTTATGTTCATTCATTTTTGAAAGACAGAGAGAGACAGCACACAAGCAGGGGTGGGGCAGAGAGAGAGGGGGACACAGAATCTGAGGCAGGCTCCAGGCTCTGAGCTGTTAGCACAGAGCCCGACGCGGGGCTCAAAGTCACGAACCATGAGATCATAACCTGAGCCAAAGTTGGACGCTCAACTGACTGAGCCACCCAGGTGCCCCAACATTTAGTACCTTTAAAATGTGCATGTGTTCGGGGATTCTCTTACATGTCCTAGAACTATGAACCCCTTGTTTGCCATGTTCTCATTTGAGTAAGTGACATCTCTCTATGTGGGCATTTAACTGCCTGCACAGCAGAGACAATCTCACACTTCTCTGCATTTCCCCAGGGAGCCTGTACTGCTGTGTAATGTAGGGGCAGGAGCTCTGTAATTACTTGATTGTATGAGAAGCACACATGGTAGGTCGTACAAGTTATCTAGCTTCATCTTCGCAAAAACTGATTGAAGTAGGCACGTTATTATCACCATTTTAAACACAAGAGAATCAAGGTTAGGAAGTTTAAGAAATCTGGGGTGTCTGGGTGGCTCAGTTGGTTAAGCGTTGGACTTTGGCTCTGGTCCCGATCTTGTGGTGTGTGAGTTCCAGCCCCGCATCAGGCTCTGCACTGCAGTGCAGAGCCTGCCTGGGATTTTTCTCTCTCTCCCCCTCTCTCTGCCCCTTCCCCACTCTCTCTCTCTCAAAATAAATACACTTAATTTAAAAAAAGAACTTTAAGGAATATAGCAAAGGTCATCTGTCACCTGGGTTTATCAAACTCCAGAATTCACCCACTTAACTGCTGTACTACCACTTTTATATTAAATCTTTTGTTTATTTACATAAATAATCCAGGTCTTACTATAAAAAATTAGAAACTATTGACAAAAAGAAAAAAGGGGGGAAAAGCATGCAAATCCCAACATCAAAATCTTTAGGTAATCCCAATCACCATTTTGGTATAGATTCCTACAGATTTACACAACATAAGTGCAACTCTAATTTATAATTATATAAAAACTTATTTATAGTTACTTAATAACCAAAATGAGGTGATGCTCTTTATATATTCTATAATCTGTGTTATAATTTTTCATTTGGAGTATTTCCATTTAAATAAATGTCTAGATCTAGGTCAATAATAGTTCATTGTATAAATGTAACTTAAATCACTGTCTAGCAGCAATGTATGCATGCTTGTTTCCCTACTTCTCAGTCACATTGGGTATTTTCATATCTTTTTTTAATTATCATCATTATTTTCATTAGTCATTTAAAAAATTTTTTTTAAATATTTATTTATTTTTGACAGAGTGAAAGAGACAGAGCATGAGCAGAGGAGGGGCAGAGAGAGAGGGAGACACAGAATCCAAAGCAGGCTCCAGGCTCCGAGCTGTCAGCACAGAGCCCGACGCAGGGGGCCGAAGGTCATAGGACCTCAATAGACATTTTCCAAAGAAAATATATAGATGGCCAACAGACACATGAAAAGGTGTTCAGCATTACCCATTACCACGGAAATGCAAATCAAAAGCGCAATGATATATCAGCTCATACCGGTCAGAATGGCTAGTATCAAAAAGACAAAACAAGTGATGGTGAGGATATGGAGAAAAGGGAACTCTCACGAACTGTTGGTGGGAATGTACAAACCATGAGCCGAAGTCAGATGCTTAACCGACTGAGCCACTCAGGTGCCCCTCATTAATCATTTAAATATTTGGTAATTTAGGAGCCAAAATAAGTATCACATCCTGTGATTTAATTATGAAATGCTTAAAGAGAAAGATTCATTGTTTTTCCATGGACTTTCTGGCTATACAGTTTATTCTGATACTTTTCTGTTTTTCTATTGATTTTTTTAAATGTTTATTTATTGGTTTTGGGAGAGAGAGAATATGTGAGCATGCACACGTACTCAAGTCGGGGAGAGGCAGAGAGAGAGGGAAGAGAGAGAGAATCCCAAGCAGGCTTCTCGCTATTTGTGCAGAGTCCGATGCGGGACTCGAACCCACAAACTGGAAGATCATGACCTGAGCCAATATCAAGAGTCAGTTCCTTAACTGAGTGAGCCAACCAAGCACCCCTTTATTTTTTATTCTTATTGATTTGGAAGAGTTTTTTATATATTAAAGATATTGACCCACTTAGTCTAACACACATTGCAAATTAAACACATTTTGCTTATTAAATGTACTTCCTTATGTTCTTTATTCAGTTATCTTCTTTGAAGATTGGCCAACCATATACAAATTGTAAAATCAATTACATTGGTCTTCAGCACCCTCCAATCTTCCCTTAACATTCCCTTCTCATTTTTTTTTTGTTTAATATATATTTTTTAATGTTTATTTATTTTTGAGAGAGAGACAGAGCACGAGCAGGGGAGGGGCAGAGGGAGAGGGAGACACAGAATCTGAAGCAGGCTCCAGGCTCTGAACTGTCAGCACAGAGCCCGATGTGGGGCTCGAACTCACGAACCGGAAGATCATGACCTGAACTGAAGCTGAATGCTCAACCGACTGAGTCACCCAGGCACCCCATCATTTTCTGAGGAACCTCCATGCTGTTTCCCACAGTGGCTACACCAATTTACATTCCCACCAACAGTTCGTGAGAGTTCCCTTTTCTCCACATCCTCACCATCACTTGTTTTGTCTTTTTGATACTAGCCATTCTGACTGGTATGAGCTGATATATCATTGTGCTTTTGATTTGCATTTCCCTGGTAATGGGTAATGCTGAACACCTTTTCATGTGTCTGTTGGCCATCTATGTATTTTCTTTGGAAAATGTCTATTGAGGTCCTATGACCATTTTTTAAGCTGATTGTTTCTTTAGTGTTGAGTTGTATAAGTTCTTTATATATTTTAGACATTAACACTTAATGGATAAATCATTTGCAAATCTCTTCTCCCACTCACTAGGTTTCTTTTTTGTTTTGTTTATTCCTTCTGTATTGGTTTCCTTTGCTGTGCAAAAGCTTTTTATTTTGGTTATTTTGGTCTAGTGCCAGTAGCTTATTTTTGCTTTTGTTTCCTTGTCTGAAGAAACATAGCCATGAATATGTTGCTAAAGCCCACGTCCAAGACATTACTACCTATGTTTTCTTTTAGGAGTATATGGATTTAGGTCTTAACATTTAGGTCTTTAATCCATCTTGAGTTTATTTTTGTGTATGGTGCAAGGAAGTGGTCCAGTTTCATTCTTTTGCATGTAGCTGTCCAGTTTTCCCAATATCATTTATTGAAAAGACTGTCTTTTCCCCATTGTATATTTTTGCCTCCTTTGTTGTAGATTAATTGACTGTATAGGTATGTGCCAACGTACTTTTCAAATATGAATCATCACAATTTTATATAGCTCTCTAGCATTGCATAATATCTTAGTCATTAGAAGTACAAGTATTTTAACAGAAACTAATGAAGGCTTAGAACTAAGGATGACAAACTCTAGAACCATGGGGGGCATTTAGATGTTTAGGTATCCATCTTCAAATGTGACAAAGACCAGACCAACACAGTTGCCTTTGTATAAGCAATAACCTATTATTGCCATAGATAAGCAGATTCTACTGGTTCTGAAGGCAAGACTCTAAACTCCCTTGTACTTGGGCAAGGTGTTAGTTTAGTACTAGTGCACAAAGGGAAGAGTGCCACCTGCTGGACCAGCAGTGATACTCCGTGTGGGGTGAGGGCTCCATGGCAATGAGGAAAATGACAGACTCTGGTCCAAATCAAATTCCTATGCTTGCACTTAAATTAGTTTACCAGTCATTTGGCATTATTCACCTATTTCTTACAAAGTTCTTATGCTCATCTGACAAATGAATTGCTTTTCCAGAATTTTCCTGTTGAATTTATTTGGGGTGCTAATTCTATTATTTTATTATATAAGCTTAAACTTACTGCTTATAACACACATTCTGACAGTAGTTATAATCTATTTTGTAAAGCAGCCTTTTGATTTTTTCCTCTCGGAGTCACAGTTCACTCTTTATAGTGCAAGTCACGAAACACATTAATTCTTCTAGTCAGGTACCAATAGTTGTGAAAAATAATATTCCAGGGCTCTGACTTCTATTCTGGTGTGCTTGAATGGAG
This sequence comes from Acinonyx jubatus, assembly GCF_027475565.1. Taxonomy (NCBI): domain Eukaryota; kingdom Metazoa; phylum Chordata; class Mammalia; order Carnivora; family Felidae; genus Acinonyx; species Acinonyx jubatus. The sequence goes on from NC_069395.1 coordinate 45,235,549, forward strand.
AGATGGAAGGAAGAATTGGCAAAGCACCCCAAGGGGATGCAGGAACAGTGGGACTGGTCCATTAGGGTGGGGAGGGGCACTACATCACTGACATCGCTTATAAGTTCTGTATGTGATAATTTTAAAAAATGAAAACTGACTTAGTTTTATTGCTTTTCTGTTCTCTACAGACAACGCACCCCTTATGACCTGAACCAAGGGCAGACCACTCACACAGCATCCCCCTGATTCATCCCCAAATATTTGCACTCGTATATCGTATGGGTAGTAGGGCAGAGATGTCCAGATTTATATGCCTCGTGTATGGAAAAAATACACGATGACTTACACCTGATTAAAGCAGTCTTCATCCATGATGCATTAAATGCCTTCTTATTTTGACACTGAGGCAATTATTAGTTCATTTAGGTTGCAAATGATAAAACTATCATATTAAATACCTTAAAGTGAATCTATTTAATCAGATTACATCCTTTTAAAATTTAGCTAATATCAGCTCACTGAAGGGATAGCAGTTTTGCAGGAGAAAAGAGTAATCTAGGAACATGAGGGCCTTTAAAATATATTTGGTTAATCTGTTTCCCAACTGGGAAAATCAGGATCTTGCCCAGGATTATTCTATTAGCAACTACTGAAAAAGACTGTTTATTTCCCCTAAGGTTGATGAACTGGGAGGATAGTAATCCTGAGCTGCTACCAGATATTTGTCTACCAAAAGGAGAACCCCTGATTGAGAGAAAATAAATCTCAGATGACATCACATTCATTGAGTCCTGGTTTGCACAGTTCTGTGAAACAATAGATCCTTCCCATTTTTGTTTGTTAAACAAATCTGAACTGGATTTCTGTCCTCCTTCCTAACCAAAACCATTTTGACCAACATAAGACCTTAAATGTAGTGCTTATATGCAAGAATAAAACGTGATATAGCTATACTGTATCCCTTTGTAGAATTGATTAAAGCAGGTATAAGTAAGCATTACTTTCTATGAGCGATTTGCGGTGTATGCCAACAAATGGCAGCACAATATATAACAATTTACTTTTCTCAGTCATTTCTTATTCTCAGTAGTCAGTTTTGAAAGTGATTTATTTTCACTCTAGACATTTGATTAATTACTGGCCCTACATATACACTAATTACAATTCAGATTTAAGATTAGCTGTCTCAAATTTTGACATGAGAATTAACAGTCCTTCTGCACTTCATGACCTGAATATGTATGAATATAGTCCCTTATTACTCTCATTTTATTCATTTTTTTAAAAACTTAATTCATAAAGTTTGAAATTTTAGTTCAAAGCATGCTGCAGTTAAATTGGGAAGCATGGCAAAGGTTGGATTAGAACCAAACCAGGGGCTCCTGGGCGGCTCAGTTGGTTGAGTGTCTGACTTCGGCTCAGGTCATGGGTTCTAGCGCTGTGTAGGGCTCTCTGCTGACAGCTCAGATCCTGGAACCTGCTTCGGATTCTGTGTCTCCCTCTCTCTCTGCCCCCTCTTGCCTGTGCTTTGTCTCTCTCTCTCTCTCTCTCAAAAATAAATAAACATTAGGGGCACCTGGGTGGCTTAGTTGGTTAAACATCTGTCTTCAGCCTAGGTCATGATCTTGCTATTCCGGAGTTCAAGCCCCACGCCAGACTCTGTGCTGACAGCTCAGAGCTTGGAGTCTGTTTTGGATTCTGTGTCTCCCTCTCTCTCTCTCTCTCTCTCTGTGCCCCTCCCCCACTCACCTCTGTGTGTCTCTCTCTCTCTCTCTCTCAAAAATAAGCATTTAAAAAAGTTTTTAAAAATAAACATTAAAAAAATTTTTTTTAAAAGAACTAAATCAGATTGGCAGAAATTCAGCAACCTTAATAGCTTTGTTTTACATGGTGCTTATTAAAGTTATAGCCACATAAATTCTATCACTTAATGCTAGAATTCTTGGAAATTAACTACTGGAAGAGCAATAATAAATTTGAGGGAGCCCAGGGTAGATAAACTAAGTAATACTAAGAAAGTGAAATATCAGTAGAAAAACTGCTGGAGGACAAGGATAGTCTCAACTTTCTGAGTTTGTTGAGACTGATGCGCTATAATTTTGATGGCTATGACTTGACCTCTGGTGCCTACAACAGTGCCAGGCTTATGGTCAGCACTCAGTAAAGATTTGATGAATGAATGAATAAATGTTCTACAATAGATACAAATCTTTGGTGCAATAAGGTTTTTCCTGTAATTGCCATAAGTTATAAGGCATAGTCATTGTGGACTGAGCCAGATGGAATTCCAGGTGACCTTTCTTTTAAAATTTCTTCATTGTATGGGCACCTGGCTGGCTCAGTCAATAGAGTGTGCAACTCTTGATCTCTGGGTTGTAGGTTCAAGCCCCACATTGGGTGTGTAGAGATTACTTTTAAAAAATCTTTAAGGGGGCTCCTGGGTGGCTCAGTCAGTTGAGTGTCCAACTTTGGCTCAGGTCATGATCTCATGGTTCGTGGATTCGAGGCCCGCATAGGGCTCTGTGCTGACAGCTCAGAGCTTGGAGCCTGTTTCAGATTCTGTCTCCCTCTCTGTCTGCCCTGACCCTGCTTGTGCTGTGTCTCTCTGTCATTAAAATAAATAAACATTTAAAAAAATCTTTAAGTAAAAAGTTTCCTCATCTTAATATTGAAGGAAGTGAGATCAGAAGAGGTAAAAATGATTGCCCAAAACAGAGATAGGAGTAGTAAATCAGTTACCAAACATTTATGGAGTACCCACTACTAGGTAAATGTTTGGCATTGTTTCAGATAATGGACATACAGCAGAGCCTAAGACGTCAAGGTCTCTGCCTTCAAAAGAGCTTATATTCCAGTGGGGAGAGAGGATTAACATGTCCATGAGTAAATAGTTTCAGGTCCTGATAAATGATGCCATGAAAACACTAATATAGAATATTGTAGTGGAGAATGATGGAGGGTGGGAAGAGACCCATTGAGTTAGCATATTGCTCAGCACGGGGCTCTCTAAGAACTCTCATGTGAGCTGAGCTTTGAGTCATGAGCACATATTCATGCAAATGTATGAAGGAAGAGTATTCCAAGTGCAAGTGCAAAGGTCCTGAGATGGGAACAAGCTTGGTGTGCTTGACGGGGGAGAAAAACCCAGCTATGGTGTTTCACCTGGAAGGAAGAGAGGATAAAATGGACTGAGATGAGGTTAGGTGTAGAGGAAAAGGAGTTGGGTTTTATTACAGAGGGTGATGAGACACTGTACGGAAGGTTTCAAGGAGAGGAGTCATATAACCAAATTTTCATTGTAGACAAACCACTCAGGCTGCTATGTGGAGAAGGGGCCAGGGTGGGAATGAGGGGAGGCTGTGAGCCCCTTGGAAGGCCGTCCTGGTAATCCAGGCTTGATGGTGGTCACTTGGACTAGGGTGTAGCAGTGGACAGGGGGCCAGTGGCCATGCTCAAGCATGTTTTGTAAGCACCTGCAAGACTTGCTGATAGATGCATGTGGGCAGTTAGGAAATGAGTGTGCCATGTACAATGATGGGGAAGACTCTGGGAAGAATTAATTGGGAGGAAAGGGGAAATGAGTAGTTCTGCTTTGGACATGTTAAATTTGACATTTTTTTTTTTAAGTAGACTCCATGCCCAACATGGGGCTTGAACTCATGACCCCAAGACCAAGAGTCACGTGCTCTCCTGATGGAGCCAGCTAGGTGCCCTGGTTTGACATTTTTATTAAATATTGACATGGAAAATGCCAAAAGGTCATTGGATGAATAAATTTAGGCCTCAGGCTAGAAGTCAGGAGAGGAGGTATGGATTTAGAAATCATCAGTAAATAGGTGAAAATTAAAGCCATGGTTCTAGAGGAAAGTGGAGGTAGAGAAGAGAGAACTGAGGCCAGAGCCTGGAGCACTACAGGAGGCCTGCAGGAGGAGGGGGAACTGGGAGAAGGGCTGAGAAAAAGCTACCAGGCAAGTCAGGGGAAAATCAGAAGAGTATGGCTTCCTGGACGTTGAAGCAGGCAACCTTAATAAGCACTCTTTCTCATTGATATGGGGGTGGGAGAATGGGGGGAATGAAAGCCTGGCTGGAGTATGGAGGTTAGAAGGGGAGATGAAGACAGAAAAGCAGCATGGCTTTCAGAGTGAGGAAGAGAGATGGAATTGTGGCAGGAGTGGGGATGGAAGGCCAAGAGACTGCTAACGGAAACAATCCAGTGAATGTGTTGGTAAAGGAGAGCAGGGGAATAGCCATGGGAAGGACTGGCCTGGGGCCCTGGATAGAGCAGGGATGCCTCTCTCACTGTAACTCAAGGGAAAGACAGGTACCTGGGTTCAGATGCAGGTGGGCTGCAGGATTTGGTGAAGAGCTGGAGTAATTCTTGGCCATTTTCCATCGGTTTTCCCAAATCCTACTCCAGGGTATAACCACACAGCCTCCATTAGACTTCTGAAGGTGTAACTCCTACTTTTAACTGATTTGCAGTATGAAAATATTCTGCTAACCTGATCATCTAAGTTTAGCGGTACAAAAAATCATTGTCTAATTAAGTGGAATTCTTGTAATACCAAGCTTATTTTGAGTACAACGTAAAAGAGACACAGCCCTTAGTTTTTAGTCTGAATAAAAGAATAGAGTTAACAAACAGAAAAGTGGAAGGAACCTAGGTCCTTGAAATCATTGTTGAACCCTTGAATTAACCAACTCTGGAATGACCCTACCACAGATTTCTTTTATGGGAGTTAATAAACATACTAATTACTTAAGCTGTTTTGTTGGTTGCCACTTAGAGCTGAAAGCATTTTAACTGGCACAGAATTTCATTGAGATACATGGTAACCATCTGGAAAAATAAAGCTCAAACTTTACACAAAAATTGACAAATCAAAATATAATTTAAAAAGTACTGGCAAAGCTATGCAATTCCTTTCCAAGTATGAAACAAAACCTAGAGGCCCCATGTAGATGGGATAATTGTTGAATAAACCATTATAATTTAAGACATATTGCAATGTTGATATGGAAAAAAAAAGAGGATTCACAACATGTACATGCTACATACACTTTGTATAAGATTACAGCTCTATGCCCATTGGGTTTGTTTTTTATTTTACTATAAGGTTCTTCGACTTCTGATTCATTTTAAAGACGTTGATTTAATTATCAGTATAATGCAACATTAAAAATCCCTCAAGGCCATATAAGGAAATACTGGTAATCAAAAGACAAATGAAAAGTTGGGAAATTTTGCCATTTGAACCTGGGATTTAAGGCTAATTTTCCTAATAAAGAGTTCCCTTAAGCCTATTAAAAACACCACCACCAAATAGGAAATGATACAGGATATGAATAGTGCATGTTGACAAATGAATGGCTCTTAAATATATGAAAAATGCTCAACTTACTCATAAAAAGAGAATTTCACATTAAAACTACACTGAGTTACTATTTCTTGGGTCACCTTTTCAATTGGGGAATGTGTGGGAAACAGGCCTTCTCATAAATTGCTGGCCAGAGTGCAAAGTGATACAACTGAAGAGTAATTTGACAACATCAATCAGCATTACAAATGTGTAAACTCCTCAAGGTAGCAATTCCACTTTAGGAATGTATCCTATTGAATTATTTGTATACTTGTAAAATGATATTTGTAGAAGGTTATCCTTTGTAGCATCTCTGGTCCACGAGGGTCCAGTGAAATAAATTTTGGAGCAGTGATAAAACTGAACACTACTGTAGCTGTAACAACAACAAAAAAGAATGAAAATTTCCTTTAAATTCTGGGTGCCTTGCTGGTTCAATCAGTACAGTATGTGACTCTTGATCTTGGGGTGATGAGTTTGAGCCCCATGTTTGGGATAGAGCTTACTTAAAATGAATGAGTGAATGAATGAATGAATGAATCTCAAAAAAAAAAGGAAAATTTCTTTAAATTTTGTTATGGAAAGATCTTCATGATTTAGTGTTAAGTTAAAAGAAAAAACCACACCAGACACAATATGTATAGTATGCCATCATTTGATATAAAAAGTATGGATAAATATATGTACATACTTGTTGTATATACATAAAATATCTCTGTAAGAATATACAAGAAACTAATAACACGGGTTACCAACGGCAATAAGGTTGGGACAGACAAGAAAATAAATGTATGTATGTATGTATGTATTGGATTATAAAGCATATAAATATATTATACATTTTTTAAATAAATTTTTAAACACTGCAAATTATAAAAACTAAATCTCTGGGGCACCTGGGTGGCTCAGTTGGTTAAGGGTCCACTTCAGCTCAGGTCATGATCTTGCAGTTTATGAGTTTAAGTCCTGCATTGGGTTCTGTGTTGAGCCTGGAGCCTGCTTCAGATTCTGTCTCCTTCTCTCTCTGCCTGTCTCTCTCTCTCTCAAAAATAAACATTAAAAAAAATTTTTTTAAAGAAAAACTAAATCTCTTATTAAATACTCAAAATTTGAAAAAACAAAATTATTTTTGTAAAAACAAATGTTTGGGAAGAAAATCAAATGTCCAAAAACACCTAGAATTTCCTAAGTGGTGAGAACGATAAAGGTGTCTTTTTTTATATTAATGAGTAACTTTGGAAAGCCCTAGGTAACCAAAGGATGGGACTGGTTGCCAGGGGAGTCAACCCTGTGATCAGAAGGTCCCACCCTCACCACCCCCCTGACCCCCCCGCCCCTCCCCCCCCACACACACTCCCATCCTCCTAGGTTGGGAGGGAGAGGGACTGGAGATTGAGTTCAATCTCCAGGGGCCAGTCAATGATTTAATCAAACATGCCTATGTAGTGAAGCCTCCATTAAAACCCCAGTGGAGAGGGCAGAGAGCCTCTCAATCAGTGAGCCTGTGGACATGCTGGGAAAGTGGTGGGCTCTGGGAGGGCCTGGAATCTCCTGGCGTTTTCCCCATGCCTTGTCCTATGCATCTCTTCCAAATTAATCAAACCTAAGGAAAGGGTCATGGGAACCTCTGATTTAGAGCCAGAAGTACAGGTACCAATCTGGATTAGAGATTAGCTTCTGAAGTGGGGGGTGGAGGTGGGGTAGTCTTGTGGGACTGAGTTCCTAGCCTGTGGAATCTGATGCTATCTCTTGGCAGACAGTGTCAGAGTTAAGTTGAATGGTAGAATGCCCTGCTGCTGTCCCAGATGTGTGGGGAAACCCCTTCCCACATTGAAAATGGGTCCCAGAACACTCTTCAGGGGCAATCAGAAATAGGCAGGTGTCCCAACTATCTGGCATAAATATTTGGGGACCTTGGTCCTGTACACTCTGATTCCTTCACTCTACTTATTTCTTGTTCATTCACTCCAATTGTCTCTCCAGTCTCAGTGCCTCTAAATAAAGCTGCCCCGATCACACAAACCTTAAATAAGCATAAATATACATATGCATTTCCGGACACCTGGGATGTGCGTGCACAGAGAAAAGGTCATGCGAATAGGCAGTAAGAGGGTGGTCATCTACAAGGCAGAGCGAGAGAACTTCCAGCCTCCAGAACTGTAAGAAAATAGATGTCTGTTATTAAAGACAAATAAATAAATAAATTTTTATATTTTATTAAGATCCTATATTATATTACATATCATACATACATAATTAGTTCCGTTTCTCTGGAGAATCATGACTGATACAATAGCTATGCCATTTGCAACAGATCAAAAATAAACTAGTACTAAAAAGATTGAAGTATGAATGCCTGGCTGGCTCAGTGGGCAGAGCACATGGCTCTTGATCTTAGGGTTGTATGAGCCCTACGTTGGGCATAGAGATCACTTAAAAAAATAAAGGTAAAAAAAGTTCTTACCTTGAAAAAAAGAAGATTGAAGTGATTAGGAGCTGGTGTCTCTCCCTTTGGTAGCATTTATTCAGAAACATAAATTCCAAATCTGCTTTGGAATCCTACAGTCTCTAATTATGGTACAAAAAGATCCACCATTAAAACAATAAAATTAATTGTGGGTCATTTTAATTTTAATAACATGTGACTTATTGTTTTGAGAACGTGCTAAGCCATCATTAAATGAGACAATGAGAAAGTGATGCAACTTTAAATACTCTGAAGGAGCACTAATTTCAGGGATTTCCCTAGGATTTTTTTTTTCAGTCTTATAGCTTATATCCAGATTGTGTTGCAATATCTACCTTTGAGATATGTCCCAATAAGTTTAAAAACCTATGAAATTTGGGGTGCCTGGCTGGCTCAGTCGTGAGTGTACGACTCTTGATCTTGGGGTTGTGAGTTTGAGCCTCACGTTGGGTGTAGAGATTGCTTAAATATAAAATATTTAAAACAAAACAAAACAAAAACCTCTGAAATCTGAACAAACAGGAAAGCACCTGGAGCCGCCACAAAAAGCAAGAGGGACATATAATTATAACAATGCTCTGAGTGACTGGGTGACAGCCACTGAGTAAATAGCTAAAGCAAAGAGAGAATAAAACATAAAATGAATTGACCTTGCTGAAAAATCTGTGAACCCCAAGTGCTGAAAACATGTCTAGTTCTCTGGAAGTTTATATATGCAGATATTGGCGCTCTCTAAGGAGCACCGACCACAGACCCGGTGGCACACAGGATCCGGACACAGCCCCCACATCTAAGATTAGAGTCTATTGGGGGAGAGCATTAGACAACTAAACAAGTAACTACAAGGAATTGCAATGTGCTTTATAAAATGATTCCATTTACAACAATTTCCAAGAACACCTTCCCTAGGCAGGAAGGACGGCAGGTTATTCTGCTAAAGAGAGGAGACTGATGGCAAAGAAAAGGTAACAAACAGCCTGACCAAGAAGCCAAACTTCCCACCCAGGTCTCTGAAATTGAAAGGGCAGAGAATTTGAGGGTAAGGACAACAGAGACTAAAGCAAGGAAATTCATCCCCAAATATCGCAGGCAGAAGGAGATTTTCCGAGACACAAGAGTCAAATGTAGTTTGGCTTGGCTGTGGGGTATGTGGTGGAGCATTGCCCAAGGTGAATGAGAAAGACTGGGCTTTGTGAGGGACCAGATGTGGGAAATGGAGTGTCCAGGCTGGGAAACTGGCTGGCGGAGAACAGAAGGCTGATGACGTACAGAAGGAAAAACTGTCTGTGAGAAGAGGAAGATGAGTTCAGTTGGGGGGTGATGAAATTAAAGAGCTGGAGGAATATCCAGGTGGAGATTTCAAGTAATCACTCAATAACTGGGGTCTAATGTTTGGGAGAGAATTTAGGGTAAAAATATACGTTGAGTCATCATTAGCAAACTGGATGAGACTCCCCAGAGTTAGAGGGCAGAAAAATAAAAGGACCAAAGGCTGCTGAGCCCTAAGGCAGATGAAAAGGGAGCAAGCAGCCCTGCAGGCACTGAAAAAGGTCAAGGACATATTATTGTGCTGTTTTGTTCTGTTGTGATCAATTATGCATGACATGAAATTTACCATTTTAACCACTGTTAAGTATACAATTTGGTGGCATTAATTACAGTCACCATGTGTGCAACTATCAACACGGTATATTTCCAAAACTTTTTCATTACTCCAAACAGAAACCCTGTAACCATTAAACAATAGCTCCCCATTGCCGTAACCCAAGCCCTCAGTAACTTCTAGTCTACTTTCTGTCTCTATGAATTTGCTTATTCTAGGTACCTTATATAAGTGGAATCATACAATATTTGTTCTTCTATGTCTGGCTTATTTCATTTAGCATAATGTCTTCAAGGTTCATCCACGCTGTAGCATGTATCAGAATTTCATTCTTTTTTATATGGTGTGCCTTTTTGTAGTCACGAAATAGGAACAGGAAGAATAGCAATTGTGGGTGTACTAGGACTGTTATTAAGGCTCACATGCTGGGGCTTGCCAGAAGTACACAAATCAACTGGTAGGCCAGAATTGAAAATTAAATGCAGAAACCATGTTCCATTAATCAGGAACTCTATAGAGCAGACAGGCATCTGAGAGTTGGAGGATGCTAGGCGAATCTTCACCTGAGAAAAAGATAGCAGAGTGTATCCAGACTTATAGATGAACCCAACACAATATTCCCTTCCTCTGATGGGAGGCCTGGTAGCAAATGGGTCTGCCTGAATAGTTCCCCAGGCCCAGGAGGGTCACAGGGGTACCTCTATACACAGTTACTCTCTGAAGGAGAATAAAGAGCATGAGCCAGAGAAGCACATCAAAAGCAGGTCATCAAGCAAGGGAAGCCAGAGGAGCTGATGGGCGGCCCAAGTCAGATGATAGAAGAAGGGGAGTATTCAGATGGAATGAGTGAAATACTCGGAAGCTAATGTTACATGCTATATTCTATTAACACAAGCTTTATATGATCGAGGTAGCTTCTTTGGAGGCACTGAGACTAGGCAGATAATAGGAATGAATCCAAGAAATGTAAGTAAGGAGAGCAACAGGAGTCAAGGTATATAGGACTAAGTCCCCAAATATTTATGCCAGATAGTTGGGGTACTTGCCTATTACTCCTGATTGTCCTCATGTTAATATTTTTGCCCTGAAAGTTTAAAAGTTATCAACTTAACCTCTGATCCCCCCCATAAAGGTATTCTGAATGCTTTTAATTCTTGTAGATGAATCTTATGCATATCCCATTACTCAAATGATTGTTACTGAGCAGAAAGTTAAGCTTCTCATTATACATCATTGATCTCAAATAATGTTTTATGTTATTTTGCCTTGTAGAAAATGAACTCAGTAAACTTCTGAATCTATAAATTTATTAATTTCGCTGAATTAAAGAAACAAAGAAAATACAGAAGTCTATAGAAGATCTGAATAACATTAATAAATGTAATCTAATGGACATATACAGAATACTCTACCCAACAACTGTAAACTACATGTTATTTTCCAGCACACAAGAAATATTCACAAAAATTCTCCATATACTAGTCCATAAAGCAAGTCATGACAAATTTCAAAGGACTGAAATCAGGTGCAGTTGTGCCAGAAAGCAATAATAAAAAAAAGGTAACTAGAAATTAAGAAGTATACTTGTAAATAATCCATGGATCAAAAAAAAATAATTATGGAAACTTTTAAATTTTATGAATCATGAATCAAAAATTAAAGGATGCTGCTAAGTACCCAAAGGAAAATGTGCAGCTTTAAATGCATAAATTATAGGGGCACCTGCGTGGCTCATTCAGTTAAGTGTCTGACTTGGGTTCAGGTCATGGTCTCACGGCTTATGAGTTAGAGCCCTGCGTCAGGCCTTCTGTTGTCAGCTGGAGCCTGGATCCTCTGTCTCTGTCTCTGTCTCTCTCTCTCTTTGTCCCTCCCCCACTTGAGCCCTCTCTCTCTTTCTCAAAAATAAACATTTAAAAATAAATAAGTAAATAAACTATAAAATACAAAATGCTAGAAATTTATGAGCTAACTAGACTTCTCAAGAAGTTGGAAAGAATTACAGTAAAACAAATCTAAACAAGGAGAAGGGAATAAAAAACTAAAGTAAAACTAAATAAAAAACTAAAGTAGAAAAAAAAATAGAATAGAATGTCAACAAAGCCAGATGATTCCTTAAGAAGATTTAAAACTGATAAACCTCAGGGCACCTGGGTGGCTCAGTCAGTTGAGTGTCCGATTTCAGCTCAGGTCATGATCTCACAGTCCGTTAGTTGGAGCCCCACGTCAGGCTCTATGCTGACAGCTCAGAGCCTGGAGCCTGCTTTGGATTCTGTGTCTCCCTCCCTCTCTGCCCCTCCCCTGCTCATGCTCTGTCTTTCTCTGTCTCAAAAATAAATAAAAAACATAAAAAATTTTTTTTAATTTAACAAAGATTTGAATAGGCATTTCTTCAAAAAATATATGAAAATGACCAATGAGCAGATGAAAAGAAGTTCAATATCATTAGTCAGTAGGGAAATGGATCTCAAAGTCACAATGTCATATCACTTTACACCCAGCAGGATGGCTATAATAAAAAAGATAGACAATAACAAATGTTGATGTTAAACTGGAACCCTTGTTTATTGCCAGTGGGAATACACTGGCACTGGTAGTTCCTCAAGGTCTTAGGCAAAGAGTTACCATATGGCCCAGAAATTCTACTTATAGGTATCCAAGAGAAATGAAAACACAGGTCTACATGAAAACTTGTACATGAATGTTTATAGCAGTATTGTTCACAATAGCCAAGAAGAAGAAAAAAAAAACCACACTTATGTCAACTGAATAGAAAATAAAATGTGGTCTATTCATATAATGGAATATTATTTTGCAATAAAGAGAAATGGAGTATTAAAAAGCATTACTAAACATGGGTGCACCACCAAAATGTTATGCTAGGTGAAAGAAGCCAATCACAAAAGACCACATAATTATAGAATTTCTTTTACATGAAAAGTCCAGAAAAAGCAAATCTACAGAAGCAGGAAGTACTTTTGTGGTTGTATAGGGCTGGTGTGGAGGGGTGGTGGTGGTCAATGAGAAGTGACTGCTAATGGCCCAGGGTTACTTTTGGGGTGATAAAACTGTTCTAAACTTAGATTGTGGTGTGTTAGCACAACTCTGCATATACCAAAAACATTGGACTGTATGCTTTAAAATTTTTTTAATGTTTATTTATTTTTGAGAAAGAGAGAAACAGAGTGTGAGTGAGCAAGGGGTAGAGGGAAAGGGAGACACAGAACCTGAAGCAGGCTCCAGGCTCTGAGCTGTCAGCATAGAGCCTGACATGGGGCTCAAACCCACAAACCACGAGATCATGACCTGAGCTGAAGTTGGACACTTAACTGACTGAGCCACCCAGGTGCCCATGGACTGTATGCTTTAAATGGATGAATTTTATGGCATGTGGATTCTATCTTGTTATGAGCTGAATTATATTTCCCCAAATTTTGTATGTTAAAGCCCTAACCTCCTGTACCACAGAATGTAACTATATTTGGTGGTAGGGTTTTTAAACAGGTCATTAGGTCACACTGAGGTGGTTAGGATACACCCTAATCCAATCTGACGGGTGTTCTTAAAAGAAGAGGAGATGTGAGTGAGATATGTATTGGTTTTGTTATGGGAGCCCAGCAAACTAACAATATCTCAGTCAAGATCTTGGGAAAAAAAAGTATTTTGTCATATAGACTTGCGTCTGCCCTAGAAGAAATTGTGTATTCAGCTCCCCAAACTATTAGGATTATTTAGGTCTCAGATAGGAGCTTCCTTCTTTCTTTAAAAAAATCTTATTTCCTAAAACTCTTGCTTGGATTCTTTACTTTCACATCCTTCCTAATGACAATAGACTTCATTAATATAAACCATGGTTTTTAGGGACTGCCTTATTGATTTAGTAAAGGACTGGGTAAAAAAAAAAAAAAAGTCCACATAAGAAATTGCAAAAACTAACCTTCTACAAAAGCAAGGCAACACATGATTCAAAAGCTCCCCCTGGTGCAGTATATACCCAACCTAATGTGAAAATCCAAATTCGGGCAATATCAATTCACTGACCCAGCCTTGGGAACTAATACTTTCCTACATTTACATTTCCTCAAAGTGGAAGAAATAACTTAAAATATATAATTTGTGAATTTGCCAATTGTTTTTTATTTAAATAGCATTATGCAGTAAAAGTTGGATAAAAAACAATTTTAATGGATATAAATTTCATGAAATAAAGGCCACCTGTGTATCTGTAAATAATAAAAAAATAAACTGAGATAATATTATGAACGCCCTTATGGCAAAAATTTGAAAATTTAGGTGAAATAGATAAATCCCTAAAATATTACAGAGAAAAAGACAATTTAATTATATAATCATAATCATTTAAGTGGATTATTTCTCCTAGTAACTCTTTGAATATGCAGAAATATATTACTTTTGAAGCTTCACCAAAACCAGGAATACTTTCCCTGTATAGGAGATGAGAGCTGGGGTCATCCTGCCCATTAAAATACAGAATGGATCAGCTCAAATATTCATTGCCCTAGTATAAAGTCCAATATCTTCCTCAAGATTCCTGAAAACTTCCAGGGAGATCCTGCTCATGTGGTCACCTGGCTCTGACAAAATTTACCCAAACTTTTTAGTTAGGCTCCTCTGAGCCCTCTTTTCAACTGGGCCTAGTCTTGGCCTGTAAGGACTACAACTTTCGGTATAAACAATTTCATGTCTCTCCTACATTAAAAGACTTGAAGAAACACTACCATGGTTTCTGACAGCTCAAGGCTTTGTCCCTAGGATGATGACTCCGGTCCCTTAAGTTCCTGCCTGAGAAAGCTCAATACTGCTCAAAGAACTTAGTGTTTGTTTCCAGACAATACCTGATTATAGGCCCCTGACCTTCCTTATCTTAGGACCCTGACTTAACTTTAGAAAGGCTGGAAATGTAAATCCTTTCTCAGTCTTTTTGAGATGTGTCTTCTGCAACCTAGGAATGCCTTTCTCAAGGACCTGAGAGCCATCCTTTTGAAATGTAGTCACCAAGAAAGATAGGACCCCTGTCTCCCAGACTCTGTGGGAGAACAGGAACCTAAGCACCAGTTAGCAAACTCAGCCTAATCATACACACTAACCCTCCCCTACTGACATCCATTGGTACTTTCCCTTTTATGCGCCCCAGCCTTTAAAAGAGTCTTCCCCCTTTTGTTTTGGCAGAGTCCAAGTTCAGGATATACTGAGGTCTCTCCTCTACTGCACTAGTACTGAATAAAATCTGTCTTGTTGCAAAATTTTTCTTTTATTTTGCTTTGAACTTTTGCTCCTGGTGAATTAATTCAGGTAATGGAAGGCCTCATTGTCCCACATGTACCATTTCTGTTCCATGCCATGTGGATCCTGTTGCAAAACCCATTGGTCTTCCCTAATTTCCTTTAAAAACAAAAAAAAAACAAAAAAACACAACATTTCCACAGGTAATTCGTGTGAACAGTCATTTTTACTGAAAGTTCTGGGAGACAGAGAGATTTTATATCACAGAAAAGCAAATGGCTTAAAACAGAGTATCAGAGATCCTTCTAAAAAATACTTTACCTCTCTGCTATGTTGTTCAGTCATTCTCTCTCCTTCCTCTCTTTGTCCTCTCCTAGCTTTTCTGGACTCTGTTCCTTTCTTGTACTGAGCAATATGCCACTTCTTTTGTTCTCTTGTCTCATGCTGACCATGCTGAGATTCTCGCCTTCTCCCACCAAACAGTTAATTAAAGTATTTCCTAAAGTAAGACAATTCCCTCCCTAAGATAAGTTCCAGTGCCACTTATTACAAAGAGAATTTTTTCACCTTGCTACAATTCACATATATCTTCATATTTATCTATTTGCATATCGTTACTGATTCCCCTATCACCACGCTTATAAAGGATCATTGTAATACCAGTGGATACCAACAAGCACATAAATGTTCTCTGCCTTATCAGAGAAGCAAAACCATCAACAGACAGGGGAGAGATTTCACTAAATTAGGGACACTTACAAGTGGCCATTAGTAAGTACATTACTTCACACATCAAAAAGCACTTAAATAACCATTTGCTTTGCCGCATAAATACATAAAAATAAAAATCATTTAGCTAGTTAACAGATTATGAAGCTATTAAATGAAATATATTAAAGGCTTTAGCACTGAACCATGTCTGCAAAACTCACAAAATTCACTACATGTATCTAATGCTGTTTCTCATTTTCAAATAAATGTCAGCCTTGAAAACAATCCATTTTCTCAAAATTCTCCAAGAGTTATTTTTTATTCTACTGCCCTTGGACCTTTTGCCTCCATTTTTTCTTTCCTTCCTTCCTTCCTTCCTTCCTTCCTTCCTTCCTTCCTTCCTTCCTTCCTTCCTTCCTTCCTTCCTCTTTCTTTCTTTCTTTCTTTCTTTCTTTCTTTCTTTCTTTCTTTCTTCCCTTCCATCTTCTGGAGGCTGGCTTGGTTTACTGTTTGTTAAAAATAAAAAACTACAGTGTCTGCTTCACACTTAATAGTATCTTCAGTGAGAACGACACATTGTTATAACTAAGCAAATTAAATTATAGAAAGTCAAATTATGAGTCCAGAATAGCTAGATAATTATAGATAGAGTCACTAATCTACCAAAAATGTGCTGAATAATCAAACAGGTAACACTTATTAGCCCTCTAGTATGTCTAGTTATTTCAGATACATATTCTCCTTTAAACCGTACACCCTGGCTGCAGCTCTATTTTATAATTTAGGAAATAAGGCTGAAGGAGGTCTAAGCAACTGTCCCTTGCCCCCAAATTAAACAACCAGGAAATGACAGAATTGGATACAAACTCAGTGATTTTTCAGACTCAAAAGCCTATGCTCTTAATTCAGTGAGATTTTGTCACGCATTACTGCTTTTCACTTTAATATACACATTTGCAGTCTGGGTATTTTTATCTGTAATTAGGAATTAAGGCAGCTTCCTTGTTGATACTTCGGCTTAGTCAGCCGAACAGATACAATTAAAGTGGTATTAGGCTACTGACAAAAAATGTGCCACTGGTTTTAAGTAATTTTAATACTCCAGGGAAAATTTAAGTTGTTTTTCAATAATAACCTGATTTATGTTTTAGTTGGTGAGTTATACATATTTTCTAGAACTTATTTACTGAAACCTGCCAGGTTTTATTTCTCTCAAAACATAAATAAATATGCAAAATATTTTTTAAAACCTCTTTTCTTAACAATTATTAAGAAAAGTTTCACATTTCAAAACTCTTGTTTTCATAAGTCTTATTCATACTATACAATAGCACTCCTGTCTTCTGCTCATGCCCCTACACACGTAAACACAGACCCAGGTCCACAAACACATGAAGAGTCCCTAATGACTTTATGTCTACAAGAAGGTTAAAGGATAGTGCATTTTTTCCCCTTTCCTTTATACAAGGAATTTCAGATATGGATTAGTCAAAAGTCTCCTGACCTGCCGGGTAATGGTCTTTGGCTGAGCAATGCTACTGACCTGAATTAAATAAATTTCAGGGACTTAACATGAAAATTTTAATATAAATTTGTCTTTGTGATTCAAGACAAGCTAATGCTAAATATTCAATGAATTATATAATTAATGCAATATTTCTTATTCTTTAAAGTTTTTATTTATACATTTATTTAAATAATCCCTGCACCCAACATGGGGCTCAAACTCCTGGCCTCAAGAACAGGAGTGGCATGGTCTTCTGACTGAGCTGGCCAGACGCCCCTGCAGTATTTGCTATTGTATGAGGGACTGATACCAAATGAAGGACACCAGGGGCTGCAGGAGAGGAGTCTGAGCTATTGAGGTCTGCTATTAGATTGACAAAAAAAATTTTAAGTTACAGTATCCATTGTGGGGAGGTGTCAGGGAAACAGTCACTTATATACACAATAGGTGAACATATAGTTAATATAGTTTTCAGTTGGAAAATTTAATAATGTTATCAAAAACTTTAAAATGTTTAAACTCTTAATTGACCAGTATTTCTTCTTTAGGAGTTCGTACTGTAGAAATATACACTGTTAAAGAGATTCAGGTGTAAGGATGTACAAAATTTATGTGTAAGGATGTTTACCATAGATTGTTGATACAAAAAAATCCTTGAAACAACTTACATATTTAACAATAGGTCATTTTATTAATTGGCATATTGACATGATGGCACACAAAAGGAAAGGCAATATAATATACTAGTTACAGGATAGGCTTTCAAATCAGAAAAACTAAGGTTTAATCCTAACTCCATTAGATACTTGCTGTGTGACTTTAATTAATCTCCTAGACTCAGATTTTTCATCTGTAAAGTAATGACAATAGGACCTACTCCACATAGATATTATGAAAATTAAATGAAAGAATGTATGTTTCTAAACACATATTATCTAACACTTCAGAATTATTCTTTTCTGTCCATTACAAATTATGTTTTAAATATTATTTCTGAATATGGGGAAATTCTTACAATTTAAGATTAAGATTGAAATTATATACAGATAATTATTGTCATTATAGTATAATTCAAATAGTTCTACAACCTATTGGTACGAATATATTCATGCCAGACTTTTCTTTCTCATTAGCCCCTTGCTGGGTAACTGCAAGGCCTCTGCTGTGTCTCCCCAGTCTTCCCCAGGCATTTCTGGGAAGCCCCTGGGTAAATCTCATGTGCATTCCAGTCCCACAGCATCCAGGCTACTCCTGGTAGGACCTTGTCCAGAGCAACCAGCTGAAATTTTTTCAGCCTCCCAAACCAGTTCTATTGCTAAATGTGATCTGAAATATTTTGCACTTCTTGGCTTTGGTACCTGAACTAAGCTGAAATATTCTTTAACTGTCCATGGAGAATTAATGCTGCCTGACTTCTACTAACTTTCCTCGTAATTATTCTCTTTTGTTCATTTTTTTTTGTCATTTGTACCTCACAATCAACATCTTATTAAATGATGCCCTATTTTTAAATTGTTCTTCTTTCATAGATATAATTTTGCCACTTACTGTCTTGTTTACTGATAGTGACTTAGTATCTTCAATTAGATTATAAAGTCCTTAGGAGAAGAGACTAGGTTTTCTTTTTCTTTAGTATCCCCCTATAGCACAGACATGAAGTATGAACTCAGGAAATTCTTATTAATGCAGCCTCAAAGATGCAGTAAAGAATAAATCACGTAATAGATAGCTATGGCTCAGCAATAAATTATTTTACGCTAATAGGATGGTCCCTTGTATGTTTATTTCTTCCCCTCTTGCTCCACACTACCACCATCCAAAAGTCAGCCTAAAGTAATGGAAAGGCAGGAAACCTCTGGTCTGGGCTCCTCAGACCTGACAAATTCCTTCCCGACACGGGCTGCTGAGGCTGCTGAAGCAGAAACATGCTTCCATAAGGAGCAAAGCAGGAGGAGACACTGGGATGCTGTATTCAACACGCACTATCCTATATCCTAGATCAATTCCATGTGCATCCTTGCATCGGTTTCTTTTTTGGTTTCAGGTGAAAGTGAAAATAATCTCATTCACATCAACCCTTAAACCGGGATCAGCTTTTGTGGTATGAGCTAACTCATCAGATACAATGGGGAATCCTTTATCTCATCTAACCCTCCAGCACAAAGGGTGATGTGGCAAGACACTTGGTGCTCACCAACGACTCCATAACCTCTTCTGTATTTCCTAGCTTCCCCTGCAGATAGGTTGCGGCCATATGACTAGTTCTGCTCACTGGACTAAAGAGAAAGGACAAATGTCTCTTTGGGGTCAAGGAAGTTAAAAACAGGCATGCCTCCTCCATCCCTCTTCTGTTATAATGATATTGGACTAGGAGCCATTAGTCACAAGAGGGAGGACAGCTGCCAGATCCACACTGGAATCTATGTGAGCAAAAACTAGGTCTTTGTGTTAAACCACTGAGATTTCACAATTTGGTTTTTTTAATTTTATTTAAAAAATTTTTTTTTCAACGTTTATTTATTTTTTTGGGGACAGAGAGAGACAGAGCATGAACAGGGGAGGGGCAGAGAGAGAGGGAGACACAGAATCAGAAACAGGCTCCAGGCTCTGAGCCATTAGCCCAGAGCCGACGCGGGGCTTGAACTCACGGACCGCGAGATCGTGACCTGGCTGAAGTCAGACGCTTAACCGACTGCGCCACCCAGGCGCCCCAAGATTTCACAATTTGTTATTGCGGCATAGCCTCTTCTGTCCTCATTAACAATAGATGACATTCAGAATATTTGATAACTGGTAGAGAATGGGCACTGATCTATCAGAATAAATGCAATGACCAATCAGTACAGGCATTGGCTCTAAACAGCTGGTATGACTATCTGAATCCATACTAGTTAATAGCCCAGAAAACAACCCTACAAATTTGTTCCAATTTTATAGTTGATGAAATTGAAGTTCAAAGATCAAGTGATCTGCCAAAAATTAATGTGTTTTAAGTGATATTCAGTCCAGCTCTGTTTGATACAAAGCCCCACTCTCTATCTCAGCATTCTGCTTCCTTCTTGTTGAATGATGCCTAAGTTACCTCAACAACTCATTGGAAGTTAGGCTGCAAGAGAACTATCTAAACAGCTTAGTTATTTATCTAAACTATGATGGGATGGCCCAACAGTATAGGTTTATTACTGTATTTTCTTTAACTTGAACCTAATCTTGTCTCTGTATAGAATAACACCATTATATCTTGCCTTTTAAAAAAAATTTCCCGTTTGTTCTTAGTCATCGTTGACCCTGGAACTGTATTATTTAGGTTGGTACATCCAACTTTATGATATAACATATACATTAAAAAGGCAAGAGAAAATTAAACTGGATGAAATTCTGGCTTTTGGCATGGTTCTTTTGCTCCTGCTGCTCATTCTTCATTTAAATTCCTGTCTCTTTTCTCCATGACATGATCATCATCTGCACAGCAACTAACTATTATATCACAAAGGATGGTGCCAGTGAGTGAGAACTGATCAGCAGGAGCTGAGCAACACTTAAGCAACAGTAATTCTATTTTATTACAAATATCTCTAATTATAATAAGCCAAGGAAGAAATAGAGCATTCCCCTCTTACCCTCACCTCTCAAGTACAAGCAGCGCTCTCACTCCAATAGTTTCTCACAAAAATATTGTACTTTCACCCAGAGTTGGCTTTAAGAGCATATTCCTGTGTAGAGATGATATCACCTGTTATTGCAAGGCAAACATGTGTCTAGACTGAAAAGTAGGTACAAATTAAATTAAAATCACACAGATTACTGTTGTGATTTAAGAGTAGAAATCAAAGCAGGAACTGCATTTTACAGATTGCTAAGAACATTCAAACAAACAACAAATCAAAACCTCTTGAAAAGTGAAAGGAAAGATACAGAAATAGTTACTTGGCAAGAGGACAAGTATTATTAGAGCTTCTCTTTCTAAAGAGGAAATTTGGGGGGTGCCTAGGTGGCTCAGTTGGTTAAACATCGGACTCTTGATTTTGGCTTGGGTCATGATCCCACGGTTGTGGGATTGAGCCCCGCGGTGGGCTGGATGCTGAGCATGAAGCCTGAGTGGGATTCTCTCTCTCCTTCTGCCCTTCTCCCCTGCTCGTGCTGTCTCTCTCTAAAAGAAAAATATAAATAAAAATTAAAAAATAAAGAGGAAATTTGGAATGGGAGTGGTGGTCAGGAGCTTTTATAGGTGCTAATCACAGCAATGATAACGTGCATTAAATTTGAAAGGGATTTGCATACTTTACAACACAATCTTAAGGTAGCACTTTGACTGGCATGTAGAATTCTCCAGGGAAGCTAAAAACCATAGTACATCCTGATGATGGAGTCTAAGAGAACAGTGGATGATTACTGGATGCTGCCCAATATCCACTGTTTTTATATTGGTTTTACAGAATTTGAAGTCAAATTGTATTTATAATCTATAATATACAATCTTATAAGTGGAATGTGTTGTTTGAAGAATATCAGTCTTGCCTCTCCCATTAGATGACAAGCATCTTGAGGGCAAGTTCCATGTCATACATGACTATCCTATGTCATATAATGGTCAAGACAATTCATGATAAAGACAATCCATGATAAAGATGATTGTCCTTGGATAAATCCAAGACAATCCATATCTCAATTTAATATTAAAATAACAAGGTCCTCATTCTATATTACAGTAGAAAACATACTATTGAAGTTGACCCTGTATCTGCTCTTTTAGCCCCAAAGTTCAAATGAGTTGGGTAGTAGCATAACCCACCATTCTGGGTTCTGTCATCACTGGAGCCCTCCCCCATACTCAAGCCCATTAGTCTCCTAATGCCATTTTACCCTTAACCTGGATTCCACTGTCAACCATCCCAAAGAAACACCCTCCCAGTACCTTAAATCTCTAGCCTGTGCTCTTTCATTATCACATCTGACCTTTCTGGATCATCTCCATTGTCACTTTCTGTGTGTTTGAGAATTATTGCTGGAGACTTGTTGCTGGAGGAAGTCATAGAATTTTGTTTGACATGGCTTTCTCTAAATTTCCACTTTTCACCTCAGTAGGCCTTCCTGGGAATCCTGTAGGTCATCTCTTCACTGATTCCTTAACACTGTCTACATATTCAAAAATTTTAACTAGTATAGCAGAGGCACTGACCTTGAACTGATACAACAGGGTCCGAGAGAGGCTCTTAGCTGCACCCTGGATTTACCCTTTAATTGCTGACTGAGGGTCCTGGGAAAGAAGCCAGGTTGCCTGGGCAGATGTTTACCACCTGATACAAAATGATGACAATATTTTGAAAAAGTAGTACAATAATGTGGCTTAAGCCAACTGAATACCAGTTCTGTTTTCAACTATAACTCTTCTGAAAACTGTCTCTTCCTTTTTCTTTCCCTCAATTCAACATTAACTTTGGTACGTATTCATTCAACAAATATTCATTGAACACCAGACATCATTCTAAATAAACAAAAGAGACAAAAATCTCTTGTTCTGTGGCGTTACATTCTAGTGGGAAGTGACAGATAACAGAAAACTAATACACCAAGTACATCACATAGTGTATTTAAAGTGATCAGAGCTATGGAAAAAAAAGAAAAAGGAGAGGGAAGGGGAGTTCAGGACTCAGGGAGCAGGTGAAGATTTTAAATATGGTGTGAGGGTTGGGCTCATTGAGAAGGTGACTTGAAGATGATGAGAGATAAACCATGTGATGAAGAAAAAAGTATTCAGGACAGAGTGAACAGGCCATACAAAAGATTACTTTCTACAAACTCCACATTATCCAAAGATAATTTAACCTTCAACCTCTTGCCTTCAATAACTCAAAGTTATTGATTGGTAAATGATCTCTGTGGCCTTTCCTCCTTTCCATTTCTAAAACATCTTTATATTTTCTTTTTTCCTTCACATTTTAGATAAATAAGTGTTCCTCTTTCCAAAGTCTTCTGCTTTCCTATATCCTCCCCCAGGAGGATCTTCCCCTACCCTCCTCACCTCATTTACCCTTCTTTCCATCATCTACAATCTCTTTTCATTCTGTCTCTTCAGATATGCAGAAGTATTTTCTGAATTAAAAACACCATTATCATGGAAATGCTTCTTCTAATTATAGGCTATTTCTTTCATTTAAAGTACCTTCAATTTCCTCACCACATATATTCTCTTTAGCCTTGATTTCTGCCTTCTGCCCCCTTCAAACAACTGAAACTCATCTCTTTTCCTAAAATCCAACTGTACCTTTACTTTACCCTGTTCACAGCACTGTCAGTTGATAACTGTCATTGTTCAGAGAAGACTGGTTTGTAAAGAAATACAACTACTTGTACTAAAATCAGTATTCAATTTGTAAAGTTTTAAAATTTTAACCTTCAAATGCGCCCTGCAATTTAGCTCTGCTTATCTGCCATTTAGTTCCCTCTGTCATAGAATGTTTCATTCCCTGCCTGCCCAAATCCTGCTTATTCTCCAAGATCTAAGGTTCAAATGCTCCTTATTTGAAATGGTCTTCTTTCTGCTCTCCTATCATTTCACTTATATTACCCAGGAAAATGCCTTTACTAATAGCTATGCATATGTTTATCCCCTTCAGAAAACTATGAGCTCATTTGAGGACATATACTATGTGGTATTTTTGTTTCTGTGAGACAGTCTTGAGAAACCGAGAATTCCTTATTTTCTTGACTTTCTGTTTTTCAGATATTTTGGGTGGTCTTTTGTGTGGCAAAGTGTTTTTATACAAGTATTAATGAAACATTCAGTCGCTCACTCTGCACTAGCAGTGCTAAGGGGCTTCGAGATTGAATTCTTGGCAAAAATACTACATTGATGCTAATAATTGTATTGATAAAACTGCAAGTGCTTTCCTAGCACAGAACTGCTGTGGGGCAAACTGTAACTTCTAGTGTCTGGTGGTGGCAACATTTTCCTCACTAGACCTGTTCATGGGACATGGATTTGGGCATTCTTCCTAAGGCTTAGCCTTGGGCTTACTGTTCCAAATATCCCAACCATTTTGTGAACTACCTCATACCCTTTAATAAAACTCCTTTTCTACTCAACCAAAGGTAGCTTTTGTTGCTTATAACTAAGAACTCTGACTGAAAGATATTTTCCTTAACTCCCCATAAACCAACTCAGTATCATAATATTTAAAAGACTTTAGTCATAGGGATAATACAATGAGAACACAACATTGAAAGTAAACTACCACAGGCTCCCAGATATTTGCTACTCTCAGGGTCTACAAGTCTAGTCTATCCTCCTGAGGAGAGTTTCATTGGTCTCTGCACCTAGTTTCTGACAAGGCTACATGTGCAGAACCTAGCTTTACTCATACAAGGTCCAATTATCCTTAGGCCTCGTGCCTAGGGCCCACAATATTTTGTGAAAATGTTTTAATTTTAATTTCTTAAAGTGGAATTTTTTTAATGGATATAATAAATATAATGTATAGAAATTATAATAAAAATATAAGAATGAATCCAGCCTGGATTATACAACATAGTAATAAGTGTGCGTGTGTGTGTGTGTGTGTGTGTGTGTAGAGAAAGAATAGTGAAATAAAAAATTTATCCATATACATACAGTCAACTGAATATTACCAAGATGCCAAGTCAATTCAATGAGATAGGGAATTTTTTTTAAGTTTATTTGTATTTATTTTGAGAGAGACATAGTAAGCAGGGGAGGGGCAGAGTCAGAGGGAGACAGAATACCAAGCAGGCTCTATGCCATCGGCGCCCGATGCGGGCGTGAACTTACCAACCGTGAGGTCATGACCTGCGCCGAGATCAAGAGTTGGACACTTAACTAACTGAGCCACCCAGGTGCCCCAAGATAGACAATATTTTTCAACAAAGGGCATTGGAACAACTGTAAAAATGTACGGAGAAAGTAAACTTTAAGTACTAACTTTGACAGCACACACATATACAAAAATTGAATGATATAGAGAATATTAGCATGGCCTTTGTGCCAGGATGACATATAAATTTGTGAAACAGTCCATATGTAAGAGTTGACCTTAAGTATTTTCACCACACACAAAAACCTTATTGTATTTGTGGGGTACCGGATATGTTAACTAGCTTGCTTGTGTTAATCTATTTACAATATGTATCAAATTCTTACATTAGAGCAATCTAATTAAATAATGATCAACAACATAAGTAGAAATTTCACCCCAGAAGATATACAGATGGCAAATAAGCGTATGAAAAGTAGATCAATATCATGTCATTATACAATTGCAAATTAAAATAACAATGAGATATTACTACATATCTATTAGAATGGCCAAAATCCAAAATACTAACAACATCAAATATTGGCAAGGGTATGAAACAACAGGAACTCTCATTCATTGCTAATGGGTATGCAAAATGGTACAGCCACTTTGGAAGACAGTTTGGCAGTTTCTTACAAAACTTAACATTCTCTGACCACGTGGTCTGGGAATTGCACTTTTTGGTATTTACTCAAATGAGTTGAAAAGTTATGTCCACACAAAAACCTGCACACAGTTTTTTATAGCTGTTTTATTCACAATTGCCAAAACTTGGAAACAACTAAGATGTCCTTCAGTAGGTTAATGGATAACTAAACCACAGTATATCCAGACAATGGAATATTATTCAACACTAAAAAGAAATGAACTATCAAGCCATGAAAAGACACGGAGGAACATTAAGTGCATATTACTAAGTGAAAGAAGCTAATCTGAAAAGGCTACATATAATTCCAGCTATATGACATTCTAGAAAAAGCAAAATTACAGAGACAGTAGAAAGATCAGTGGTTAGAGTGCCTGGGTGGCTCAGTCGGTTGAGTGTATGACTCTTGACTTTGGCTTGGGTCCTGATCTTATGGTCCGTGGGTTTGAGCTCCACATTGGTCTCCATGCTGATTGATGGTGTGGAGCCTTCTTGGTATTCTCTCTCTCTCTCTCTCTCTCTCTCTCTCTCTAAATAAATAAATAAATAAATAAATAAATAAATAAGCTTAAAAAAAAGATCAGGGGTTGTCAGAAGATGAGGGAGAAAGCAATGAATAGGCAAAACATAGAGGAATTTAGGGTATTGAAAGTACTCTGTATGATACTACAATGCTGGACACACATCACTATACATTTGTCCAAACTCATTGTATAACACCAAGCATGAACCCTAATGTAAACTATGGACTTTGGATGATAATGACATTTCAGGGGATAATGATGTGTTTGTTGATTGTAGCAAATGTACCACTCTGGTGCAGGGTGTTGACAGTGGGGGAGGCTATGCATATGTAGGGGCAAGAGGTAGATGGGAATTCTCTCTACCATCTACTCGATTTTGCTGTTAACCTAAAACATATCTAAAAAGATAAAATCTATTAAAAGATGTAAGCCATAAACTGAGAGAAAATATTCTTAATACATAAAGAACTTATACAGTAATATATAAAGGACTCTACAAATCAAAAATAAAAGGGTAAAAAAATTTTAAATAGGCAAAAAACATACATTTCACAAAAGTAGCTTTGTAAGTGGCCAAAAAAGAACATGAAAAGATATTCAGCATCTTTAGTCATCAGGGAAATATGAATCAAAACCACATTGAAATTCCACTTCACACACACCAAAATGGCTAAAATTAAAAGACAACATCAATTGTTGGTGAGCATGTTGTACAAGTGGAACGCTCACACTGCTGATGGAGTATAAAATGATACAGTCTCTTTGGACAACTGTTTGGGAGCTTCTTTTGAAATTATATACCCACCTAATGACCCAGCAGTTCTACTCCTAGGTGTTTATCAGAGAGAATGAAAATTGACATTCACAAAAACTTGACCAGGAATGTTAATAGCAGCTTTATTTTTAGTAGCCAAAAACTGGAAGCAAATACAAATATCCATCAACAGGATTATGGATTTTTTAAATGGTCTGTATGTATACAAAGGAATATTTGTAATAAAATGGATTAAAGTACTAGTACAACAATATGGGTGAATCTCTAAAACATTGCACAGAGTAAGAGAATCAGACACAAAAGAATACACATCATAGAATTCCATTTATGTGACTTTAAGAGCATAATAATCCATGATGATAGAAATCAGAACACAACTGCCTATCTGGGAAGGGAGACTGACTAAAGAGGACATGAAGGAATTTTCTAGAGGTGATGGAAGTGACTTATGTCTTGATTGGGGTGGTAGTTATCTGAATACATACATTTATTAAAACATATCCAGGGGCCCCTGGGTGGCTCAGTCGGTTGAGTGTCTGACTTCAGCTCAGGTCATGATCTCATAGCTCGTTGAGTTGGAGCCCCGTGTCGGGCTCTGTGCTGAGGGCTCAGAGCCTGGAGCCTGCTTCAGATTCTGTGTCTCCCCCTCTCTCTGCCCCTCCCCCGCTTGCGCTCTCTCTCTCTCTCTCTCTCTATCTCTCTCTCTCTCAAAATAAACATTTAAAAAATTTTTAAAAACTTCATATCCAATTGTACACTTAAGGATTACATCTTACATCAGTGCATTTCATTGCATGTAAATTTTACCTCCATAAGAAAGGAATGTTATCATATAATTACCTTAAGCTGGGTAAGCAAAACATACCATTTACATGTTTTTCTTTTTTTTCCCCCTGATGCCTAGAAGTATCCAGAACACAATAACTGCTCAATACTTGTTTGAGGAAAGTTAAATAAAACAACCGATTGTTTTGGCAGTTTATAGACCTACAGTGAGACATTCAGGTAGTTTCTTTTAAGCACGTGTTTAGTTTCCTACTGCTAACTCCTTATAGAAAAAGGGACCTTTTTTGTATGGTTTTCTTAGGCTGGCAATGATCGCTCTAGCTTTGAGCAAATAAACTCTTTGGCAGGCAGTATACATGTATGCGTGCCCACGTGCATGTCTCCATAGTATAATCAGTTGTCTTGAGTTGTTCTCCTGTGATAGAAACTGTCTAAATTGGCTACTCGTTTTTTTTTAAGTATCTGATCACATAAGTGTATTGTGAAAATAAACTGAAAACTATATCACAAGTACTGGTGAGAAATACATCATTGCTCAACTAATAATTTTCAAGGCAATTTCCCTTCAAAAATAGAGGAACAACTGCAAAGTTGTTCCATTTTGTGTGTTCTTTTGTGTGTTCTTTTGTTCCAAGACTGTTCCCAAACTAAAGCATTTATTATGAGAAATGTTTTCTCCAATAATTTTAAAGTTTAAAAAAATAAAAAAGATTACCTAACTATAGGTAGATTATTCATGTTAGGCTAAGTCTTTTTTTTCCCCCCTTAGATGTACATCATTAAAATGCAATTACTTTCAATACTTAAATGTGACTTGAAAGAATAGATTTTTTAAAACTTCAGTTAAAAAAAAGCAGATGGCAGACAAAGATGTGCTACTGCATTCTAGCTATTAAAGTTTGATATTTAAATTCCAGGTGAGAATGAAGCAAATAAGAATGTGTAAATTTTAATATTTACCTATCAGAACTATATTTTCCAAAAATGTTTTGCTTTAGATTAAGCAAAAGTTACTCAGAAAATCTTAGGTCTTTCTCAAATAAAAATAATTTTATTTCAAAAGCCAGGAGTTTCAATAACTTCCAGATTAAGAAATGAAGTCCCAGTTAATTTGAAAAGATGGTTGGAGAACTTTTATTTTATTATATAACTAGCATAAAAGGAAACTTCTGAACCACCACCAAGTTCTGATTCTCTACTTTCAAATTGAGGTCACATTCCTCTCCCTTGTCTGTCTTGGGCTAGCCTCTTCCAGTAAGCATACATCTGGTTTAAATTCCCACCATATGTGATAACTCAATGCATAACAGATAATAAATTTAGAAGACTATATTCCTATCGGTTTTGGCTTCTATTCTCTTAGCTTTTGCAAGTCTGATGATTTTTCCATCTTAGCTTATCTATGTTACAGTAATAAGAGAGGCCCAAAACACAGAATGTACTTTGGGACTAAAAACTTGTCTCCAAAGGCAATCAGCAGGAAACTTGAAATGATCAATCCTGTATCTTTATGAGCTTTGAAAAACTGAACCCAACATTTCATGACTTCTCATACTATATAGTCCTTTTTATCCAATTATGTTTAGTAAACGGGGATTATTACTAAAGCATAATGGATATTCACTATTTGGATTATTCGTATATTTATTCTTTTATTTCAGTACAAATATTTTAAAAACCTAGTACCATTATTATTAGTTAAAGCAGGGCCACCAATTATGAGAAGGCAGTTTAGAACAGTGGTTAAGGGTATGGATTTGCCCACCCTATTTACCACTTGAGGTGACTTAGGCAAGCACTGAAATCCTTTAAACCTATATTTTCTAATCCATAAAATGGTAATAATTATGGTAACTTCTTCATAAAGTTGGTGTAAAGATTAAATGACATGATGCTTCTAAAATACTTAGCACAGTACTTGACACATACAGAGTTTATGAGGTTGGCTATTAGCACAGTTGTGAAGTTACCAACAACTCTTCTCATTTTCAGGATTAAAGCTAATATTACCAATACTGGAGTCCTGTGAGAGGTGCTGTTCCATAGTCTGTAATTAATAATGGGCCTCTAGGAAGAATTATTCCTATTGCCTTTCTCTTATTGGCCTCATTACATTTGGTATGTGTCTGTGTACCCTACAAGATGCTAGGTTCTTTAAGGCTAGGGTATAGGGTCTATGTCTTATGTGTCTTTGAATTACTGAGTCTGGTTAATTATAGACTTTTGCTAAGGGAATGTATAAATGAACATGCATGCAAATACACTTAAAACATTAATTTTATACTTAAGTTATTTATGTGGTTTTAAGTAATCATAGAGTAATTTCTTTTAACTCCCTTGGGTCTATAAAGCAATATATTATTATAGCTACAAATAACAGTTAAAAATTACATATTGTATTGTTCTTTGTTTACATTTCAAAGAGGAGATCTAGTTTAGGTATTGTGTATTTGGGATATCTATTAAAATTTTATTTCAGTATTCATTCATTTATCTATTTATTTATTTTAGAGAGAGAGAGGGCACGAGCAGGGAAGAGGAAGTAGAGGGAGAAAGAGAATTTAAGCAGGCTCCATGCTCAGTGCTCAGTGCAGAGCCCAGCACATCCCATGACTCTGGGATCATGATCTGAGATGAAATCAAGAGTCAAATGCTCAACTGACTGAGCCACCCAGATACCCCATTAAGACATCTATTAGACATCCAAGTAGAGGGGCTGAACAGGAAGTTGGACATAAGTTTGGAGAGGTCCTTTCCAAAAACTTATAGAAGTCCACAAGATTGGAGAAAATTGAGAGTAGTCAACATATGAGTAGTGCTTAGAGCCACATTACTGAATAGGATCCCCCAGAGACAGGATATAAATTAAAAGGGGGAAAAGTCCTAAGACTAAACCCTGGGACATTCCAAAACTTAGAGCGTGGGTGATGATGAGAAGCCACAACAGACTGAGCTGGAGAGGGTCGGAGGGGTCAAAGAAATTATGAGAACCAAGAGAAAGCCAATTATCACATGTTCAGCTCTCATTGTGTGTGGCTCTTGCTCACATCCATCTTGGGAGCTTTTTGCAAATTCAATATGCTATTTGGATATGTTACAGTTTTCCGAACTAACCCTTGGTTTCTCACAACCCTCATTCAATACTCTGTTCTGCATGTGTCTTCAACCAGGCCCACCTGAAACTTTAGGATCCAGAGGCAAGGTCAAAGGTGTCCTTTTGCTAGTCTCAGCTAACACCAGCCATGTTATACCTCACCCTTATTCCTCACCTCACTTGTCATCCTCTCGTCTGGTGAAGGAAAGATAGCTACCTTGGTGATTTGGCTTCAGACCCCCTGATTCAGCTTTTAGGTGGATGTGTTGTACCCCCTTAAACTTATCTTGTGCCCCGCTTTCTTGGGCTTCCTCCTTGCTTGTGATTTGTATTCTTGCTCCAGCTCTAGGCATTTGGCCACTTTGGACAAACAACCTGTTTTTTTCAGCCAGTCCCTGAGTTCCTCTATCTCTGCACAACCCCACCCCCACTCTACCTCAACTGCAGTGGCTAGTGCTCTTGCTGTGACCCTTTGGGTCATCTGAGCCAATTTGGAGAAAGATCAAGTCTCTTGAATCCAGCCTAATACATTGCTCAAGCTTTTTACCATATGGTGATCTCAAAGAGTCTAGAAAATAAAAATTCCCTGGAATAGATGTATATATATATGAATGATGGAAAATTCAAATATTTCATTCTCAATCTACAATTTGTACTTGTTTCCAGCAATCACAAGCTAAATTAGTATGAATTTCTGGAGGGAGTACTAGGAGTCTAATTAGCAAACAACACCTGGTATTTCCCCTAGAGACGGTGGGATATAAATTAGTAGCAGAAGAACAGAATCCCAAGATAATTATATAGGTTCTAGAACTCTTTTAAAGAGTTGCTATTTGAGGGTTCTGTAATCATTGGTTGGTGCCTGTTTAGCCTAAATTCTTGCTAAATAGGGTTAGGAATGTTTAGGGGAATGGAAATTGAGGTCTAGTAGTAAGACATTCGAATCCCTGATTTTCTTTTTTTTTTTTTTTTAATTTTTTTTTTCAACGTTTTTATTTATTTTTGGGACAGAGAGAGACAGAGCATGAACGGGGGAGGGACAGAAAGAGAGGGAGACACAGAATCGGAAACAGGCTCCAGGCTCTGAGCCATCAGCCTGACGTAGGGCTCGAACTCACAGACCGCGAGATCATGACCTGGCTGAAGTCGGATGCTTAACCGACTGCGCCACCCAGGCGCCCCTCGAATCTGTGATTTTCAAGGCTACTACACAACTAGATCTCTAGAAACAAAGTAAAGAATTTCCAAGTTCTAGTTTTTCTGTTTGTTTTGGCTAATGATGCCTGATCTAGAATAGCTTTTGTCTTTACCTCAGTCCTTCACGTAATAATTGGTACATATATGCAGAAATTTCACTCACTTTCATTAGAGAAGTTTACTTTTCATATGTAATTGCATCTTTACTGCTTTTATGATAAAACACAATGTTGTATGTATGGAACATGCAAACAATACAGAAATTAAAAAATAATTTAGAAACTGAAAGTCCTCAAAAGTCCTCCTTTCCTTGAATATAGTCCTTAAGTTTGGTGTATATTCTTTTGAATTTATATTATGAAAATGGGATATATGGTATATATTGCATATATTGCTGAGAAACTTGAATTAAAAAAATTTTTTAATGTTTATTTTTGAGAGAGAGAGACACAGCGCGAGTAGGGGAGGAGCAGAGAGAGAGGGAGACACAGAATCCGAAGCAGTCTCCAGGCTCTGAGCTGTCAGACAGAGCCCAATGTGGGACTCAAACCCATGGACTGCGAGATCATGACCCGAGCCAAAGTTGGACACTTAACCAATTGAGCCACCCAGTCTCCCCAGAAACTTGATTTTTTACTTGATAATATATTATTGATATCTTTCTACATCAGTACTTATATAGCTTTACCTCATTCTTTTTATTTTTTTATTTATTTTTATTTTTATTTTTTTTACATTTATTTTATTATTTTTTGAGAAAGAGAGAGAGATAGAGCACAAGTGGGGGAGGGGCAGAGAGAGGAGACACAATCTGAAGCGGGCTCCAGGCTCCGAGCTGTCAGCACAGACCCTGACGCGGGGCTCGAACTCACAGATGGCGAGATCATGACCTGAGCTGAAGTCGGACGCCCAACCGACTGAGCCACTCAGGAGCCCCTACCTCATTCTTTTTAATAGTTATATGATATAGTACTGTATAGAATACTAAAATTTATTTAGCCAAAAATGTGAATTATATCCAGGTTTTTACAAACACAAGCAATGTAAAAATTAACATCCATGTATATATTTCTTGGCACACTTGTGTGTGTACTTCCATAAGATATATTCCTGGAACTGGATTTCTTAGGCTGAAAGACATACACATTAAAATTTTTGCCCTCTTAGGAGGTTGTGTCATTTTTCATGCACATCATTAATGTATGTGATATCTGTGTTCATAAACACAGGCCAACAATTAGTATTATGATTGTGGGAATATGGGAGGTAGAAAATATACCTGTTCAAATTTTCCTTTTCTAAATATTGTTGCAATGATTAAACACTATTTGTAAAATATACAAAGCAAGTATTTTTAGTGACCTCTTTTTAAAAATTGTAGTTATTTTCATTACTTAAAGGCATGCCAGATGTATCTTAAGAACAAGGCATGTGTATATACATACATATATATATATATATATATATGTTTAATGCTTATGCATTACATTTTGTCAAGTACTGAGGCCCGTTTACAGATGAATAATGACTGGTGTTGAAACATGAATAATGACATTGTGCCCTCATGCTACTTTCACTCTGGTGGGTGGGTAAGGGGGACATATTTGCATACAACTAATTTAGGCAAGTGAATGGAGGAGAAAGATGCTAAATGTGGTTTGAGAACTAATCAAATTTCAAGTTCCATTTGGAATATTAGGACTAACGTATGTTAAACTTTTACTCTTGGTATGAAACATTACTGTGTTTTGACAGGACTCTTCAAAATCAACATCCAAGGGGCACCTGGGTGGCTCAGCCTGTTGAACGTCTGACTCTTGATTTTGGCTCAGGTACGATCCCAGGGTTGTGGGATCCAGCCCTGTGTCAGACTCTGTGCTGAGCAGGGAGCTTGCTTGAGATTCTCCCCCCTCCCAACCCCCCACCTCTCTCCCCTCCTCATGCGCTCTCTCTCTCTAAAATAAATTTAAAACAATTGTTTTTAAATCCCACAAAATCAACATCGAAATACGGTTCTACTTGAAAGTCCACCACAACAAACTTTCCTGTTGGTCATTATTTTGTAGGGGGGAGATAGCTGCAACAATATCGCATGACATTCCTAACATGGGTTCTCCTGACCCAAGATCGTTCCTGGAGTATTCAATACCAGAGGTAGCAACCTCATTGCTTCTCTATTCTTTTCTACTAAAGAGCTCTGAATTTTCCACATTTGTTGATAGAGGTGGGTCTTTTTCTGTACCATGAATGCCACAGTGTTTACAGGTTACATTTGACATCTTCTTGTAATGCAGTTTTCATTCACTATGTGTCAAGCCCCAAGCTAAAGGCTGGGATAAGAATATGGTCAAGCCTAATTAAATAGCAAGTCAGGAAATGAATAGATTGGCAAATAGCTGAGAACTGGATCACGTGGAAGAAGGGACAGCTGTGTTGAGGTCAGGCCCACAGTCATCCTTTATATTTTAGGAAAGGGTTAAACCAGGACACTCTTGAATAATCAAATTCAAGAGTGAAGACTAGAGGCTCCAAGGATATGTAAATGTCAAGAAATCAAGGAATTGCCAATACACTAAGAACATCAATACTGTCTTAAAACAAGAACTAATTAGAACAGAGGAGTAAATGTTGGAGAGGGACACACTAGGGCAAGTTAGGTCACCCATATATCCTTAACAGGATACTATGACAAGAAGGTTCTTTTGCAGGGACGCCTGGGTGGCTCAGTAGGTTGAGTATCCGACTCTTGATTTCTGCTCAGGTCGTGATCTCATGGTTCATGGGATTGAGCCCTGTGTTGGGCTCTGCGCTATAAACAGAGCCTGCTTGTGACTCGCTCTCCCTTTCTGTCTGCCTCTCCTGCACTCGTGCTTTTTCTCTCTCTCAAAAATACATCAGTTCCAAGGCATAATCTCTTCCCTTGCAGTAAACATTTTGAAAGGAAAAAACATACAAAGTTTATTTGAATGGATAAACATTTTTCATACTAGGAAACTTAAGCCAAAAATAAATAAGCTTAAAAAAAAAAAAAGGTTCTTTTGCAGCCACCTCTATGCCATCTTACTTCATATGTGACAGACTTCATAATTCTTAGGGGAGAACAGTCAATTCTGATCTTATAAGCATGGTCTGTGAAATGTGTTTATTTAAAAAATGATAAAACTTTTCTATAGACAGATTAAAATCCTTAGAAAATATCTCTTCCTGGATGTAACACATAAAACCTCATTATTCTGGGTTGACCAGAATCGTTTTCAGATTTACCTGAATTAAAACCTACTTTAGTATCTAATTCAATGTACATTTAAATATGGCTTGCTTCTGTAGAGTATAAAATGCTAATGACTCAGCAGATGGATACTGCAGGGGTTTCCAGATCTTGATGTAGTCTAAAATAAAATAAAATTTTCTTTGTATGGGTGGGACTTGTCAGTTCTTTTAAATTCTTTACTAAAAACATTTCCAAGAAATGTGTTAGCTAAAGATGTCTTTACCGTCCACTCTCTCACCCTACAAAAAACAATTCTAGAACCACGCTTGTTTTAAGTGGAAAAAATTAAAATGTCCAGAAAGGCGGTTGGAGTAAGCTGTAATTTGACTTAAATATTTTGCACTCTTCTACTGTACATCCCCACAAAGATTTTCCAGACTTCTCTTCCAGATAAATCTCCATTTTAGTTCTGAGTTTCAATCTTAATTATCTATTCCTTGCTAGTTTCCAGGATGATTCTTGGTGTTCCTATATCAGTGCCAAGGCATAAATCTCTTCCCTTGCAGTAAACATTTTGAAAGGAAAAAAACTTATATGGTTTATTTGAATGGAATAAATATTTTTTCATACTAGAAAACTTGAACCAGTAATTATTAAATCATATTTCAATTTATATTTGAAGTTGGATATCACAATAAAATCTCCCATTTATATGCTCTATTATTCACTACAAAGAAACAGTTGGCTATTTGTGCTGCATCAGAATGAAAACTTTATTCATTCTTTTGACTTTTCAAACACATGCTAGTTCATTATTTTAATAAAATGCACTAACAGATGTTAGGCAGAATGTGGCCACATCTGGGACACATAAAATACATTCCAACTCTCCACAGGAGGGAAATAGTAATATTGTTTAGTTCTTCCCAAAAGTCTCACTAGCCCATCTCATTTAATCTGTTTAACTCCTTCAAGTTGAACAGTTAAGGGTAGCACCAATTATCTTGGTTGTCTTGAGAATATAAAAAGGAACATTGAACTAAAACGCCAAGTGAACCATCACAAAAAGAAATACGCTATGTTGAAATACAAATAAAACTTCACTAAGGCCTGTGGCTAGAGCTATATTTTTTCAGCTGAAGAGGCTGTAAATCTTGAGTTGCTTGCTTCCTGAAGCCACCTTGAATTATAGGTCTCTTTAGGCCTTTCTACAACGTCTCTACTAAAGTTGACCCTTTCAAAGAAAGCACAACACATCCAAAAGATGGCAAATAAAGATTTTGGTAGAAGATATATTTTGACAATGGTATTATATACATATACATATATATATAGTGATTAAATCCCAAGCTATTTCTGTCTTCTAACCTAACTTTTAATTTTGTTTCCTTAAAGCAAGTTTTCTAAGAAAACAAAAACAAGACCTGCTGGCTTTCTGTCAATGGATCAGGTTTATATACCGTTACATTTAGCATCATCTCTAATTTCTTAAAAAGACCACACTTAGGATTGGAATACTAGTGTTGAAAGAAAGCTCTGGAGATGTTTTTTTTATATGCTGCTTACCCATTAGAAAGAAGAAAAATGCTGGAGCTGTCTATGCAGCCTTGAGTGGGAAGGCACATGTGGCATAAAGGAAAATATCCTTGGACTTGAATTCAGATGACCTGGCTTTGAGCCTCTGCTCTTCCACTTATGAGCTCAATGTTTGGGAAAGCTAGTTAACTACAGAAGTCACATTTTCCTTGTCTGTAAAGTAGGAATAATACCTTGGAGGACTGATCTGAAGATTCAGTGAAATAATTAATATAAATGTGTTATATAAACTGTGACACAAACATAGCTTATTATTAACAGGCTATTGGTGTCCTGAAATCTTTCATTTCAGAAGAGCAGATAACAATTTGATATTTGGAGAACAGCTAGAAAAGATATCCATGTGGTGTATATAGAATAGGCAAGCATAAATTTCCATTTAAAACACACTGCCTAAATAGAGAAAGACTCTGGAAGGACTAACTGCAATCTTAATAGAAATTTCTGCTCTTAAGTGATAAAAGTGAGGCAAACCAAGCTCATTTGGTACTGTGCTATTTCATATAACACTGGGATCAAAGATTCCCAGTCTTTCATTCTCTTAACACCTATTTATTGAGCATCTGATATATGTGCTAAGCATTGCACTAATCTCTACATAGACACTGATAGACAAGATTTCTGCTATCAAGGAACTTATGACCTAGTCACATTAATATCCTTATTCCAGAAACTTGGAAAAGTTTTTGGCACACAGTACATGCTCCATAAAAGTTGGCTGGGCTGAACTAATCTAATTTTGTAGAATTACCATAGCAGAAAGCTGGTAGAGCCATGAATTTTGTGATCAGACATGATTTTTTGTG
Organism: Acinonyx jubatus; assembly: GCF_027475565.1. Taxonomy (NCBI): domain Eukaryota; kingdom Metazoa; phylum Chordata; class Mammalia; order Carnivora; family Felidae; genus Acinonyx; species Acinonyx jubatus. Next base: position 45,272,869 of record NC_069395.1, read on the forward strand.
ATCTATTCACCATGTGGTTTACAGGGTCTTAAGTTTAGAGGGAAGATAATCTTTCATTTTAAGTAAACTCTACTCCCAACATGGGGCTCAAACTGACACCCCCAATATCAAGAGTTGCATGTGTACTGACTGAGCTAACCAGATGCCCCAAAAAGAATCTTTTTAACTAGAGTGCATGCAGTCATCTACCTATAGTATGATATTTGTATTATGTAGTGTTACTTTAATGTTTTCTATTCAAAATATGATTATCATTTCCAACTAGTTCACTTAACATGGGAGCAGAGTATTAGTAGAAAAAATTTTTAAGGGTAATATCCCTTATGTCAGGTCAAAAAATTAGCAAAAGGAATGCAGGTTGGATATGTCAAATCACTATAGATAGGCTGACACTGATTTAATAAACAATTAAAACAAAGGGGAAGTAAATGGAAAGTCCATTTATTTACATGATAGCCAATTCTTAACAAGTACAGAGAGTTTACTTTTGAAAGCACAACTTCCAGTGTTATGGAATAAAAGTTCTTGGAGTTTTTCATAATATACAGGAGCTCACTGGTGGGGTCAGGGTGGGTGACATTAGTATTATTCACCAAAATCCCTACTTCTCCTCACTTGGTTCAATGACTCAGTCTCTTTGCAGATGGGGGAGGCTATGTAACTAGTTTTGGCCAGTGAAATGAGATCAGTAATTTGCTTTTTTCCCAATCTAAGGCTGTGATTCTTTAGTTACCTCCTCTGCCACAGAGACTCAGTTGCTGTGATCTTGATGATACAGCTACAAGATGGTGGACCCTCTGCAATCTGGGTCCTGGAGTGACTCAAACAGAGTGAGTCTGAGCCATATGAAGCATGAAGCATGAAGAAAGCAATAAAATTTTTGTTGTGTTAAGGCATGGAGATTTTGCAGTTTTGTTACTATTCCATAACATAATCTTTCTTGATTAATGTAGTCAGGAAAGGACCATAGTACTCTCAATGCCAAGTTTTTGAGTAAGAGATAAAAGAGATAATATGAGTTCCATTAATTTGTCAGTAGTGTCTTTCATATTAAGGATGCTAGCCTGAGGTCTAGCTTTTTAATCACATTTAATCCAGATATCCCATAAGTTTCCCATTTGCCCACTAATTCTCCTGTGAATCTTTTTTAAGTACTATATTTAACTTTCATCCATAAAGTTCCTGTGCTTTCTACAAATGATCACTTTTTGCAACATCAATTGAATTTCTTAATCTAACCACACATCATTATCTTCACAGGCATAACTGGAGCAAAAGGTTCTGAATTATGAACATCCTTAATTGAACTACACATTCAGTTGTCATGAATAAAGAAGGGGGATGGTTCTGCAACTGCACTCTCTCTAGAAAGCAGACCCTTAAAGGAAAGGAAAATCAGAAGCAGTCCCTGATTATAGTTCTTTCTTAAGACACGGTTATGTCCCGATGATCCAGCAGAAGTTGAAAATACCTTAAGTTAAAAATCCATGTAATACACCTAACCTACTGAACATCATAGCTTAGCTTAGCCTACCTTAGACATGCTCAGAACACTTACATTAGCTACAGTTGGGCAAAATCATCTAACACAAAGCATATGTTATAATAAAGTGTTGAATATCTCATGTAATTGAATATTGTACTGAAAGTGAAAAATAGAATGGTTGTGTATGGGTACAAAGCGATTGTTAAAGTATCAGCTGTTTACCCCCTGATCAAGTGGCTGACTGGAAGTCGTGGCTCACTGTTGCTGCCCAGCATCACAAAAGTATCCTACCACATATAGCTAGCCCAGGAAAAGATCAAAATTCAAAATCTGAATTATGGTTTCTGCTGAATAGTAACACTTGCAATCATTTTTAAGTTGAAAAGTCATATATGGAACTGTAAGTTGGAGGACCGTCTGTATTTTGATTTTTTGACCTTGAGGGGCTTTGTAGAGTTTGAGAATTGTCATTTTTTTCCCCTTTTAAGTGGGCTCCACACTCAACATGGGGCTTGAACTCACAACTCCAAGATCAAGAGTTGCATGCTCTACTAACTGAACAAGCCAGGCTCCAAAGAATGGTCATTTCCTATTTAAAGCTACAGATAATAGGTGAAAGTTTTCAAGTCACTGAAAAAGAGTAATGAGTTGCTCTTGTTTTGCTCGTTTACTTTAATGGATTTGCTAGGATACATAATGTGTTGTCTTTACTATTTTAGCACCTGTCCTTTTTCTACCCGTTCCAAACTGCCACAGTCCTACTCAAATCCTAGTTCCTTAGGAAATTAAGTCCAGAGAAGTTATGCAATTGACTTATGTCGTGTAGTTAGAGACACATTGGAGGCTATAAACTTAGTTTCCCCAATTCCCAGTGTGGTCCGTTTCTTTATGCCACAAATGCCTTCATATTTACTATCTGTCTGATATTGCTGGTTATCTTCAAGAGAACATGACATCTCACCAATGATACACCTTGAGGTCAGGGAACTCTCACTTGTTACTTCTTCAGCTTATAGATTATTCGCATTTTATATAATTTTTTGGTAGACTAATTGGTTGTGTTTCAGGAAATAATTACATCTATTTAATCCATTCTTATATCTTCAAGTTCAGAAGAGAATACTGGAAGGGGCCAAGGAGGTAGGGATAAAATAGCAGCAAGGTCTAATAGAGCTGATGAAAACAATCAGAATGCTTACAGACGTCCAACAATATAATTCTAGAATAGAAGGTCATTTTCCCTGGAATAATGAGATTTTGTAGGTTCACTCGGCCAGGATGGTTTGTGTTTGTTAAACGGGGAGACAGGATGCCAAAGTTCAGGTGAAGTTCTAGAGTTGAATGCCTAATGAGGATTTCTACCGGGTGGAGGGATGGGTGTAAAAACAGGAGGCAGTCACACAGGGCAGAACTCTGAGCTCCAACCCCCGCAGCCGGCCAAGGAGGTGTAATGGGTGGGCCGAGGCTGGGGCACTAGAGCTCAAGGAGGCAGAACGACGAGGACGAAGCGGCGCCGTCGACATCCGGGCGTTGCCCGGGGGCTACGTCGACCCCGCGGAGGGAGCCGGGGGGGCGGGGCCGGCCGGCTCTGGGAGGGGCGGCTCGCGTCCTCCAGGCCAGCACGCGGCGGCGCCCCCTCCCCTCGCACCGCGGGCCTCCCCGCGCCGTGCACGCCCCCGTCCCGCGCCTCCGCCCCCTTGCTCGCTCGCTGCTTCCCGCCCTCCCCGCAGCGCCGGCCGCGCCGGCTTCCCCTCAGTCTCTCATGAATATTGAGCGGCCCCTGTTGTATTTCCCGAGCTCCATTGCGGAAGCCGAGGCTCGCCATATTGTGCGGCGGCGCCGGCGGCCGCGGCGGCTTGTACCTGAGTCTCGGTCTGGCCGCGGCTAGCGGCGTCCCGGGCTGGAGCAGGAGCCGGTGAGTGGGGCGGGCGGGGAGGCGAAGGGCGCGGGAACGGCGGGCCGAGACGCGCGTCGGCTTGGTCGGGCAGCGGGCGGCTGACGGCGGCCCGGGGGCCGGGGGTGTGTTGCCCGCGGGGGTGTGAGGGGAGATGGCGTCGTTGCCGCCCCCGGCCGCTCTCGGGGCGGGGATGGCGGGGGAGGCAGCTCCTCATTGTTCCCGTTTCTTCGAGGGTCTCGGCGGAGGTGGTGGGTCCGGTTTGCGGAGGACCCGGTGGGCGAAGCTCGGGGATTGGATTCCTTCCTTTGCTGGGAGCCCCTCACTCTCCGCTCCTCAGCGCGGAGGCCGGGGCTGCGGTGCGGCCCCTTCGTCTCCCGGGGCGGGGGCCCCATCCTCTCTGGGGGCCTCTCTTCGGAGGCCCGCGGCGTGGAATGTGGGGGTTTTCCTCCGGGCTTCCCCCTCGCTGCCGGGGGTATGTGTCTGCTCCGTGGGGGTGGGGTAGGGGCGCTTTGTGCAAAATACCCCCTTTCCCCCGCGGTGCTGGAGTCGGGGTTCGGGTATGGAGGTGCTACTCGGCGTCGGGGTATCTTGTGGGCTTGCGGAGAGACCCCCTCACGGTTAAAACATTCCTGGAGTGCCGCCTGCCCGGGAGTATCTGTTGCTGCTTTCTAAAACCGCGAGGTTGCCCCCGAGGAGAGTCGTGGGGGGAGGGGGTGTCTTGGTTTGTTTCTGATGGAAGCTTCGCGTTTCGAACCCTGTCGTTGACGCTGAGATGTTTGGTACCGGGTGTCGCCAGGGAGCGGTAGTGCCGGTTGTCAGGATCTTTACCCTCCTATAGAAGTAGCCGCCTTCTTTCCTTCCAGAGATACTGTTAGTAAAAATTCGTCTTTCAAACTTCGAGATTCATTCCGATTATTTGCCTGTTAAGACCATTATGGCTTTATAGTCTTATCTCCTTCAAACCTTTTTGGGTATGTACTGCATGGCTGTCAGAAGTTTGAGAGAACGTGTGCCTTTAAGGGGTAAAATGGTTTGAAATTGATAGGTTTCCTTGAGGTGTGTGAAGAAATTTGTTTGCTATGAAAAGGATAGGTTTGCATTCAGTGTTTTGGTAATACGCTTTACTTTTAAAAACTAAAAATAAGTGAGACACGGCTTTAGTGTTTTAGACTGAGAATTATGTTTAAAACTAACATATGAGTGATTTGCATTACATAATCTACTTTTGGTGAGTTCCAAGACGGTAAGCTGGAATACTTAGTGTAATTGGTAGATAATCTCCTTTCCCCACTTGCATTAGGGTATAATTGTTGAATTTTTTAATAACTTAGATTGATGTCAGATCCAGCTTCTTACAGTGAATATTTGACCCTTGATTTACAAAGAATTTAAATGGAAGCAATAAGACTTTTGGTTATTCCTTTTTCACCCTGAAACTTGTTTGTCACAGGCAACAGGTATCTTTTAAATCTTGATTGTACATTTAACGTGCTTTTTTGTAAAACAGTGGGTAGTTACATAAGACTCCATTTTCCAGAGATAGCACAGCAAATATGGCCCCTCACTTTTTCTGAGGTTTTGAGTGGTTTCCTTCAGGTACGCTTGTGGAATCCACATTTGAGGTTAATTATAGTAGGTGTGAGAGTGAAATGGAGAATTTTATGAAGGAAAACTGCCTCAGTAGGCTAGTCTGAGTATTTAAAAATATGCTGGTGGTCCTCAAATGTGCTACACAGAAAAATTTCAAATTAGAGCGATAACATTATGTGAACAATGCAGACATTGAAAATACTGAGACATTCTGAGAATTTTGAGTTTCTCTCTGCCTGTATTGAATACCCAGACAGCTAGCTCCCAGGTTTTTGTGGACATGGATACTGTGTACAGCAGGTCAGCAAACATCTTAGGAATTTCATTTTTCCATTACTGACCTTCAGTGTGTAGTGTCAGGTCTATCTCTTTAATCTGATTTATTCATGATTTGTGTTTATATTATGCGGTCTTTGGAGTAAAGGTGATGTGTGTCTGATGAATAATATATGTTTTAGTGACAGTTTCTATACATTATCAAAGAAGCATAATTCCTTCCAGCAAGAGAAGTGAGTTAATATTAAAATGCACTTTATTAAAGTTATGGACACATTTTTAGTATGACTTAAAGTACCTCATAATTTTGTAGCAACTCATTTATTAAATCTGGAGAAACTAAATACATCTGAGTTTGCCATTTTTAAAAAAGGAAAAATACTGTGAAATTATGCACATTCTGCCCACATACAGATCTACACTTGATTAATTAGTGTTGTTTATTACATATGATGTGAAGACATTGTCCTTAGACACCAGTTATTTAATTTCCTCATTTTTTTCCGTTTTCTGAAATCTTAGTTATCGTGGTAACTTGTTGAATATTTATTTGCATCTGACTGAGTAGATCCCCCTATAATTTGGGGGTACAAAGAGGTACAATAATATTTGCCCTTTCCATTCCCTCTCTGTAGGTCAAAGTATTCTTTTATCCCCACCCTGTAGTCTTCCACCTAATGTGTCAAATGGGTCCTTTGGTGTTTCTTGTTGTAAGGAATACATTTTGGTTGATTTTACATGGACATACTGACTGTGGTAATCAGACTCTTGGCACTTAAGTAGAAGCTGGTGTTAGTATGTTTGTAGCAGGAGGTGGGTAATGAATATAACTGACTTTATAGATGTAGATGGTAAGGGGGGGGGAGGTGGTCTGCTATCCAGTTTTATGCTCTGTGGAACTGGCCATGGACTTTTAAGTTTAAAATTCTTTTCACTTCTGTTTTGTTTTATAGATGTTAGGCACCTGAAGTGGACTAGTATAGTTTATCTGGGCCTAAGCATACTCATGTTGAAAGCTCAGCAGCGATGTATGCGTGGCTAAAATCCGAGAAAGAGTGCTGTTGCTTGAATTTGCTTTCTCCCATTTCATTTAGAGATGGAGTAACAACATGTTTGCTGCTTCTACATATCTGCCATTTTGTCATAATTGAAAAAAATAAGTACAATAATAAAACATTTTTGAAATTAACCTGAGGTTAAATTGTCTAATGACATTTTATTAAGTGAAGTAACAGACCATATGAAAACTTATCAAAGCATTTTGGTCATTTATTTTCAACAGGTATGTTGATTATGGACCCTCCTTCAAGGGAGATTTCTTTTTGTTTCCACTGTAGAGTTGTATTTTATGAAGAGGTTAGATTCTAAAGTCTATGCATAAAATGAAAGTCACATGTGGTTAAAAAAAAAAACAAACAATGATGCTTGAAGATCCGTAGGGAAGGGAGAATGCTGTACCAATACATTCAGCTCAGCTTTAGTATTTAGAACAGATTGCTGTTTCTTTTGTTGAACACTGGATAAAGTTGCCTTTTGGAGCCATGTTGAACAACAGCAAAAACATGTATTTATTTATTTTTAAAAATATTTTACTTGTTTTTTAAGTAAACTCTGCCCAGTGTGGGGCTTGAACTCATGACCCTGAGATCAGGAGTTGCACGCTCCATTACTTGAGCCAGCCAGGTGCTCCCAAATGTATTTATTTACTGTAAGAATCACATTCAGCATGGTATTATGCTTTTACGAGGAGAGGCTTGTGGGAGCTGAGACCTTTGAAGAACAGCAGATCAGCTCTACCATCTCACATTTTCCCTAGGATATGTGCTCTAGTAAAAGGTGATTGTGTGTGCTTGGAATAGCCTGCACTGTTTAAATATTTCTCATTTTCTCTCTTTTTTCTTTCCATGTTAGACAGTTTAAAATTTTTTTTAATGTTTATTTTTGTGAGAGAGAGAGAGAGAGAGAGAGAGAGACAGATGGGGGGGGGGGGGGTTGCGGGGACACAGAATCCAAAGCAGGCTCCGGGCTCTGAGCTGTCAGCAAAGAGCCTGAGGCGGGGCTCGAACTCCTGAGCTGAGCTTTGAGATCATGACCTGAACTGAAGTCAGATGTTCAACTGACTGAGCCACCCAGGCACCCCTCCAAGTTGGATAGTTTAAATCACAAAAGATAACGATTTTTATGCTGCAACTCAACAATTTTTTAAAAAAAGATTTTAAGCAATCTCTATGTAACGTGGGGCTGGAACTCACAACCTGAGATCAAGAATTGCATGCTCTACCGACTGAGCCAACTAGGCGCCCCACCCTCAACAAATTTAAAGGGTTTTGAGTTATTTATTATAGAATCTAGAACAGATTTTATCTCTCGGAATAACACCCAATTTTCTTTACTTTTCCCTTTCAGTGAAGCAGTAAGATCTCTCAAAGGAGAGCAGTTGGAATCACTATGTTTGATGATATATTAGTCCTGGGTAGAAAAAACAGACTTCAATAAGGATTTCAACAGAGGTGATGTAATATAGGGAGTTGGTTAGATGGTTGTAAGAGCAAAAGAGAACAGTACAATATAATTGATTTAAGAGCTCAGAAAGCAGATTCCATTGGTCTGGTTCTGAACCTTTGAGGAGGTCATCTTTGTTCAGCTGCTGATCAGGTTCTGGAAGTACCCAAAAGTACCCAAAGAAGCTGGAGTCTGGAATCAGTTGCTGCTGCCAGGAACTGAAAGGAAGTCCTCTTCCTGCTTTCCAGCCTCTTTTTACTACCTCCACTGTCAAAGCCTAACAGGGAGCTCCTTGGAAGAGCTGGCAGAAGAGTCCTGAGATATAGTTGTACAGTCCTAGCTTTGTCACCATAGAGCAGAGTCTAAAATGGTGGTTTTGGAGTTAAGAGACAATGAGTAAATGATCTGCACAGATTAGTGTAGGTTAAAATACAGTAGTTTAAATAGGGAATCTTGTCCTTGCCTGTTCAAAAAAAAATGTGTTGGTTATCTTCTGTGTGCCAGACCCTATGCTAGGGATAGGGCTAGAAAAACGAATTGAACAAGGTCTCGGTCATAGAGGAATTTACGGTCTAAGTGAGGATGACAAATAAACCATCTTACAGTGTGTTAAGCCCAATAACAGATGAGTGATGTGCTTTGGGAACCCAAAGGACGTTGCAACCTACTTGCCTCTTCTCTGCCTGGCTAAACTTAATGACTATTTTTATTTTGTATCTTGATCGAATCCAACTTCATTCTCTGCTGTGTTTAGCTCAACTCCTATGAAAGCTGTTTCTCTGAGATGCCTCAATTTTGTTATGTAATCATAATTATTAGTTAAGCGTATCTCTGTGCCTTATTGATTTAGGTTGTAAAGACCATTACTTTCTCTGCACTTTTAGCCTAGCCTAGTACTGTGAATATATAAGATGTTTGAGAAATATTTATTTTTGCAGTGGATAATGGGAATTAAAATGTTCATTACTTTTGCAAGCATTGTTCCTTCTTCCAAGGTCATTAGAAAATAGTTTACGTTGGGGTGCCTGGGCGGCTCAGTTGAGTGTCTGGCTCTTGATTTCAGCCCAGGTCATGACCTCCTGGTTCTTTGGTTCAAGCCCTGCATTGGGCTTCACGCTGAGAGTGCGGAACCTGCTTGGGATTTCTTCTCTCCCTCTCTGTCTGCCTCTCCCTCCCTCTCTTTCAAAATAAATAAATAAACCTTAAAAAAGAAAATAGTTTAAGTAGTGTTGTTTGATTTTACAGATGTGAGAATTGAAAGTTTAAAATAATCGGTTAACTCAAACTGTATGGTACCAGCAGCTGATCTAGAAATATGACTGGGTTTTTTGTTCCAGAGCCAGAAATTTTGGCAGGGATTCATTTAGCGGCTAAGTAAAATCCTCTTCTACCTCTTTTATTATTATATAGCCTAATGTTCTGAAGTCTCACAGTTACTTTTGAGGGAAAGAAAAGACAGAAGCCCCTCATTTTATTTCCTAAAAATAAAAATATCATACAGTGTCTCTTTACACTGTTCTTTTTAATTATCCATTCTTTGTCTCTGTTTTTCCTATTCCCTGTATTGCTGACCACTACCTCTATTAGCTATTGTAAAACTTGCATATCTGTAGTATTTTCATTTTGACTTCTTTTTAGAAGAATGTTCTGTTTGTTTCCACCATCATACTTACACTATTAACTTAAACCAACTTAAAATCGACTGATTCTTCACTTTTAAAAAGATGTATGCCTCCATGCCAGTAATTGCATTAAACCCTCACTATTTACACTATTTGCTATATAGAGTCCAATTCAGTCTGGGACTGCTGTCTTGGAATCCAGCCAGATGTTTTATAGAAGGCTTTACTGTATTACAGAAGGGGTAGTGTTGTGTATAGTGGAAAGAGCTTCAGAATTGAAGGCAGGAGTCTTGGTTTCTAGGTCTGGTTTCACTGTAAGCAAGATTATTGGCCTTTCTGTTTTCTATTTAAAAACAAAAACAAAAAAATCCCACCCTTTTTGACCTCACAGGTTATTTGTAAAGACCCTAAGAGGTAGTGTAGGTAGGAGGTTTTGTAAACAGCAAAGCACTTTGTAAATATACGGGGTGTATGAAGAAAGACTGAGATGGATTGATCTCTTACATGGGTCCTGGTTATAGTTCTGTGCCTACTTTAAAAGGAGTTTTCATGTTTAAAAGTTGTCAGGGTGGAAATGGAAATGGGGTTTGGGAAGAGTTGTGGACATCTTACAACCCTACTTTGCCCAAGTCTGGTTTACAATATAGTATTTCTATCACTTAAATAATTGTATCTTAAGGTTGACATTCCTCGTTAATTTCTTCGCACCAGGGTTAAATATCTTGCTTATATCATTAGACAGTAGTACCCCAAATTTTACTTAAACATTAAGAACAAAACTACCACTCTGTAGATTGTTTAAATGACTAGGGCCTGGGGGAGTAGGGAAACCAATGTTATTACTATTTTGACTGGAAATTAACCTATTGTGATTTTGTTTTACTTCTGTGTTATTTTATGATATCAATTACAGAAAATACCTGCTTTTAACATTACACTTAACAAAATCAGAAATTATATCTGTTGTTACTTTTAATGAACTTACTTAAAAATGTTAATTGGCATATTTGTGAAGAAAACATGCCTCGTTGAATTAGTGGAAAGATGCTTTTTTCTAGTTTTTAATTTTTATGAGGTAGTGTCCTCCAAGAACTGTTGTCTCATGTGACTCTGAAGTAATGGAATAGGATAAAGGCTCTCTAATAATGATAGTTGAGCATTGTCTAAAATATTAAGACTCCATTTCTTTGTCCTTAATTTTATTATAATTGATTATGTTTGTATTTAAACATAGGTCTCATTGCCAGTTTTGGTTAACCAGTATTTACTTACTAGTGTAGCCTCCTGAAATATTTTTTTCCCAGAAGTCTCCGTAACTTTTTGAAAGGTAATATTACAGCTATGTTTAATATAGATAACATGATCATTAATGCCAATTTAATATATTCTGAAACTTTTTGGACAGTATGTTGCATAAATGATTCAGAAGTGTATTTTTTAATTTTGGAAAATTTAAGAAAAAAATCATGCTTTCAGTGCTCAATTTTAATTGCTTTTAAATTTTGATGTATTTCCTTTTGGAAGTAAATTTATTATTTTTTTGTTTGTTTCTTTAAAACATAGTTTTAGTTGTATTTTATATATAGACCTGAGTTTATGTGTGTTTTTTAAAGTTAACTTGATATCACAAACATTTTCTATGCCATACCAGTTTGGTAACATTTTTGAAAATGGCATAATACTTCAAGTGGATGTAAATAGTGGTTGGATCCTGAGGTTCCTTTTAGCTTTGTATTTACATTGTGGTAGGGAGGTCCAAAATTCACTGTGGCAGCCAGATGGAAGTGATTTACAAGCAATACCTATTGTCTCCATAAGTTTACCTTTGCGGGAACAAATCTATAATTGTTTTCAGTGGCAGTAGCTTGTTACAGTATAGCTGATAAAACTGAGAAGGATTTTGAGATAGCCTCTGGTTTTTCTGTTTACGTTTTGGAATTCTTTTTTAGAGCAAGTGTTCTTGGTCTTCAGTCCTGGGATCTCTTAAGGGACCACGACTTTTCTGAGATTTGGGGCGTGTGTTCTTTTGTGTGGGATCTCCCCCGCTTCCTGCCTCCCCAGCCACCAAGTAAGAGTTCTTAACTTTGATCAGATTCTCAGTGGGGGTGTGGAGTCAAAGTTAAGAACCGTACGTAGACTTAAAGGATTTTGTTAAAAAGTAGTAGAGGGAAAACTGTATGAAAAGTGCCTGCAAACAGTATCTTGTATTGAATTAATGTCAGTTTTGTTTTTTGTTAACTGTTTAATAATATAAAATCACTTTCACTTAGTAGTGAATGATTTCACTACTTTAGCTACTTAAGTTTTTATTTTATTTTTTTAAGATTTTGTTTTTAAGTAATCTCCACACCCAACATGGGGCTTGATCTCACAATCCTGAGACCCAATAAATAGTTGTGTGCTCCCCTGACAGAACTGGCCAGGCACCCAAAGTTTTTCTTTATTATGATTATGGTTTTCTGTTTTTACCATTATTTGAAGAACTCCCATTAAGTTTGTCAGAGTTGAGTTGCTAACAAGTAGTTTTTAAAAACTATTTTGATATATACATATTTAAATATATAGATTTTTGTTTCTAATAAGGAACTCTGTCTTAATGGACATTTTACATATGTGTGTGTGTGCGTGTGTATTACAGCTATATATCACCTAAAACATACTTGTTTTATAAAGAGGGTTAGATCTGGGGTGCCTGGGTGGCTCGGTCGGTTAAGTGTCTAACTTCTGCTCAGGTCATGATCTCGTGGGTGAGTTCCAGCCCTGTGTCGGGCTGTGTGCTGACACCTCAGAGCCTGAAGGCTTCTTTTGTATTCTGTGTCTCCCTCCCTCTGCCCCTTGCCTATTTGGGCTCTCTCTCACGCACATGTGTGCTGTCTCTGTCTCTCTCTCTCAAGTAAATATTTAAAAAAAATTTTTTTAAATAAAGAGGGTTAGATCTATATATTGACTAACTCAAAATCATACTGATTTCCAGTGTCTATATGAGCTATGTCAAATTTTTGTTTGCTTCTTTCATGGACCTAAAGATTTTGCTAATCTTTGGATTTGTCAGAGCTATATATAAAAACTTATATCTTCAGAGTTTCTGTTTTTTTTATTTTTTTTTTTAGTGTTTATTTTATTTTTGAGAGAGAGAGAGACTGAGAGAGAGAGAGAAAGAATGTGAGTGGGGGAGGGGCAGAGAGAGAGAGAGAGAGAGAGAGAGAGAGAGAGAGAATCAAAGCAGGCTCCAGGCTCTGTGCTGACAGCACATGTTCCACTGATTTGAGGCTCGAACCCACCAACTGAACCGTGAAATCAGGACCTGAGCCGAAGTCAGACGCTTAACCGACTGAGCCACCTAGGTGCCCCAGAGTTTCTGATTTCTTTTTCATTCTTCTAAGATCCTGGGCTTTGATACCCCGGGAGCTGCTTTTTTCAATTTAAAACTTTTTTTGATGCTTTTTGATGCAAGTTGCAGAAACTAGGAGAGAAGAAAGGTTAAAAATGTTTATCTTTTGGAATTGTTTCAAGAACCCCAAATGAAAATTGGGTTTCCTGAGTCCCAGTCTGGCTGCTACTATGGAAAATATATAGGGACATAATTGTTTTTCTTCTCTTTCTGCAAGAGAAAATTTATGCTGTGTAGCAAAGGGATACCAGAAACACATTCTTTACTCCTTTGTTCTTATCTGTTGTTGTCTTAAAACTGTTAAAATCTGTGCTTATTGTTTTGGGAGTTGAAAAATGGAAACCCCCTCCGCAAACTCTTTAATAACTCTGTTACCTTCTAGAACATAACTTTTACAGAACTGCAATTGTAGCATAGATGCAAATTAGTGCCTCTGTTATCAATTTACCTTGCAGGTATTACTAGTCATTACATATCACATTAATAATTGTTATTTTTAATGGTTGAAGAAATTTCCTGATGTTGATGTTGCAAATGCCTCCCTGCTGTTGGTGATGGTATTGAAGTATTAACAGTAGTGTTTGGTATGGTGGTTAAGGGTATGGCCTTCTTAGTCCAACAGACCTAGGTTTGAGTTTTGCCTTTGACATTTACTGTGAGACCTTTAAGTAAGTTGCTTGCTTATTTATTTATTTATTTATTCATTCATTCATTCAGTCATATTTTGGCTCAATTTCCTTATTTCTTAGATGAGGAAAATAATAGTACCTACTCATAGGGTTGTTAGGAGTAAGCAACATTTCATGGAAAGTAGTAAACACTTAGTAAATGTTATCTGTTATTAATAACATTATTTCCTAGGACTGGGTAAAAGAATACAAATGTTGGGGCGCCTGGGTGGCTCAGTTGGTTAAGTGTCCAACTCTTGATTTCCTCTCAGGTCATGATTTTGTGGTTGTGAGATTGAGCCCTGTGTTGGGCTCTGCGCTGACTGTGGAGCCTGCTTGGGATTCTTTCTCCCTCTCTATTTGCCCCTCCCCGGCTCACGCTTGTTCTCTCTCAAAACAGAAACAAAAAAACACGTTTTTGTGTCTCTGGAAATGAATTGCCCTCACTGCTTTCTGAAAGGGTTATTCATTCCAGTTGCTGTTGAAAGAGAATGTGGTGGCATCGGCCTTCAGCTTTGTCTTACCTTTCTTAATCTAATCATTTTCTTTTGTCATTGTCTTACCACAAATTTAATTTTTCATCAGATATGCTCTGGCTGCAAACGTAGACCCTGTTGCTATATTTTCGTAACACAAGAGTGTTGCTATGATTTCCTACACTGTTACTTGCTAAAGCTAATGTATGTGTTTTTTGGCACTTTTGCTTCTGGCAGGAATCTGCACTTAATGGACATTTCTCATCCCAGGAAAGGATAATGACCTTGGTTTACCACTTTTCAATAGTTAACTTCTATTCTGGCATATAGGGCTTTGGACTAAAAAACTCCGTAGTTACTAGACTTTTTAGCTTTGTCATTAATGATAAACTTGTCATTAATGATAAACAAAGTGTAAATTTTTAAGCATTGCTTTATGTTTTAGTTGTGTTTGACATCTTCCTCTCAAAAGTAGAGGTACTGATCTCTCTGTGTCGTTAAATCTGCAATGTTTTGGGGTGGCTGACCATGTATGCTGATGATACTGAGCAGCAGTCTACAGCCCAATAGTAACCTGGTTACTGCTACCATATCAGTATGGTCCCTTGTTTAGTTTCCTGTAATCTGGGGAGGGATGTGAAAGAAGTTGGTAACCTACCTTGTTCTACTTTAGGAACTTGACTTTTTCTGCTCTGCTCAGGAAATTATCAATGTCTTTTGTGTCTCTTGGTCTTAGGGTACTGGGAGAATGAAAAGTAGTCCCTCTCTAAGAATGTGGTTAGTTTGTGGTATGGAGTTGGTGTGTGTACAGGGCTGAGAGCCTAGATTATGCCAAAGTCTGAGGTCTAAATTGCTAATGAGTCAGTGGTTTGGCAGTAGGTCACTAGATTCGAGTAATTGGATGAAGCAGATTGGAAACCCCTTAGGCAAGCAGAGGTTGAGACTTTAGAAGAGTTATAAAATCTAGACTGGCAGATGAGAACCAGGAGGTGTAGCGTCAGTGTGAGGAATGTCTTGACAGAGGGACAGACAGTTAATAATTCAGGAAACCAACAAAAATGGAAGGTTTTGACCAAAAGTGGCAAAAAATAAATAGCACAAGAGAAAAAAAAATCCCTCAGGTTTATAGTACCTTGGATACTAGTTTCAAAGAAAAATATATAGCTACATCATTGTTTAAAATATGTGTGCAAACAGGCCAGATGGATGTGGAGAAGTAGGATATCAGCTATTTTTTTTAAGAGAAGGAAAAATAGTGCAGATAGCCTTGGTTGTGACTTGGAATGCTAGATGTGTGAACAATATGCCTCTTTTGACCTGCTTTGAAAAGATGGGAGGAAACTGGTTATGATTGGTTGAAGTATTCAAGTTGAAAGAAGTTCTAAAGGTAGCGTACCTTTGTAGCTTAAGAGGACAGTACTCCAGGCATTGTACTTGTTAAAGGACATTTAAGCAAGCTTTTTGATCTATAAAATATTAGGAGTTAAGAGGGCTCTTGATAATACTTTATTTGAATTCTTAAATTTACAAATAAGGAAACTGGATCCTCAGCTAAAGTGGGTAGCCCTAGTTTACCATTGGAGAATATTTGTAGAAAATTTATGGCTACTCTTATTTCAGTAACCAATATTCCTGTTATCAAATTGTCTCCACCTAGTGGCAACAAATATTTTGCAAAGCTGAGTATAAACATGGGAAAAACTACTAGGGGAAACTATTCATCACAGCTTTTGAGGAAAAGTTAGCCTTGGTGACAGTTGGAGTGCTTTTGCAAAGAGAAAGGAGGAGACAGTGTGCCTGATGATTACTTTCATATTCCATAACCTTATTAAGGAATTTGTAGATTCTGTATACCTTAGTTCGGCAGCACATTCATTGTTAACTGTAAGAAGTTAGTATGTTAAGCTTGTATTTTAGAATTTTCATATATACACATCATATAAGCATATATGTATATACCCACATTTATACATTTTTTTCCTCCATTTTTTGTTATGAGTTAAAATGCTAGCATGGTAACTTCATCAGTGGAAAAGAGATAAACTAAACAGTAAATGATGTTGCCAGTTAGTTACATGGTGGCAGGGAAAGGAGTGCAGTTCCTGAGTTCTTAAATGTAAAAAATGAAACTCTGAAAATATTAGAAGAAAGTATGGGGGGGTGGTTTTAATAATTTTATAGTATGGATTTAGAGTGTGGCTTAGGTTTCTAAAGAAGCCATAGAGGAAAAAATAAATATGTTAAAAAATAAATACGAAATAGAACCTATGGCTTTAAGAAGTCAAAGCAAAAAGACAGAAAAACAAATTGGGAAAAAATATTTAACTGTCATGGACAATGGGTCACTTAACAAAAAGACCAATTTCCTTAACAGAAAAAGGGTTTTTTCAAATCAGCTTTAAGAAAAAGGAATAGAAATGGATATGTAGTAAGTAACTGACAGACCAAAAAAAAAGACCAAGAAAGAAATGAAAAGATACTTAGCTTCACTCATGATTGAAGCCTTGCAGGTTAAAGCAGCAATGAAATATCGTTTTCCTACCCATTAGATTGGATAGGCTTTAAAAAAAAATGTTGTTAATTTAATTAGTAGAAGGGTAAATTGGTATAGCAATTTAGCAGTATTTGTCAGAACAACAAAATTTACCTGCCTTTTAATCCAGTAGTTTCTACTTTTGTAATTTACTTAGGCAACTTCTTACCTAGGATAACTTTTCGTCAAAGGTAAAGTTAGGAAAACATACATGAAACCCATGAATGAATGAATGGTGAACCTCATCTTTTGTGGGGACAGTTTCGGGAACTTCTAGTAGTATTTTGAAATGCCATGGGTTTCTTAGGTCACTAAAAACCAATCTTTATCTAGAACAGCAAGTTTTCAACTGTGGCTGTACATAAAAACCACCTGGCTAACTTTCTAACAATAGAGCCCCAAGAGTTAATGATTCAATTGGCCTGAAATGGGACCTTGTACCAGAATTGTTTAAAAGCTCTCCAGTTGATACCTATATTCAGCCAAATTTGAGAACTTCTCGAGGGGAAGACTGTTTTTCTTGTGGATGTGTTTTTCTTTTGGCAGAAGCCAAGACTCCATTGGGCAAGTAAACTGATGAACTTTTTTTTTTTTTTCAATTTCTCTCTCTGCCCTTGGCTTCTCATGATAATATGGTTCAGCTGGTATGTTAGTTTCCTATTGTTGCTGTAACAATTTACCACAATATAGGGGCTTTAAAACAACACAAGTTTATTACATTACAGTTCTGACAGTCAGAAGCTGCATTTCTTCTGGAAGCTCTAGGGGAGAATTCATATCCTTTCCCTTGTAGCTTGTAGTGAGGCTGTCAACACTTCATGGCTCCTGCGTCCGTCTTCCATCTCGGGCTAACAGTATAGCATTTTTGATTTTGCTCTTGACTACTATCCCTTTGTCCTTTATCACATTGCCTTCTCTCTTATAAGAACTCTTGTGATTATTATATTGGACCAAACTCAAATAATACAGGATAGTATCCCCATCTCAGATTCTTAATTTAATCACACTGGAAAGTCCTTTTTGTCATGTAAAGTAACATAGCCACAAATTCTGGGCATTAGGCCGTGGGCATCTTTAGGCCCCATTATGCAGCGTACCACAGTTGGAGACTTAATTCAGAAGGCCACTAAAAATTTATAAATGGAATATTTTAGTGTATCTTAAGTTGGTATCATAGCCCAAAGTGTAAATTAGCTCTATATAATAAATTATGATTCCTGTTTATTATCCCTCAGGAACAATAACACAGTTTTTTTCTTTGTTGTTAGAAATGTAGGTTGGATAGGTTAGGCTGCATTGTCTCATTTTTACTGTAACAAGAATAGCTATCATATTCTTCACGGGATCCTGTGAAATAGGTACTTTATTTGAGCCCTGGCAGGATTTTTGTCTTGTGTTCAAAGAATAGTTTATATAGCGGGGTTGAGGGACACAAATAGGTTTCTTCCTGTTGAGTAGTATTGCTGATGAGGTGTTTTGAACCAGATGCAGATAATTCATAATATTGATATGGTGGAATAATTTTGAATAGTACTCTTCTTATGCCTGTGAGTTCAGTTAACAAGCCCAGAGTTTTCTTTGATTCTTATTCCACTTTTCTTTTCATACTTCATGTTCTTTTCTCTTACAGTTTTGACTACTATAGGGTGAAATTTTCCACCAGAACCTTTCGTGCTTCAGATGTGTTAACTCTTATAGATGACCTGTGTATACCTTATCGTATGCAACAGATCAAAACCGAATTCAACTTTTCACCCCTTCCTAGAAAATGCATACCATTTCCTGTTTAAAAACATTTTAAAAACCTTTTTTATGTGGTAAAATACATGTAATATAAAACTTGCCATTTTTAATTGTGGAATCCAGTGGCATTAAGTATATTCACATTGTTGTGTAACCATCACCACTCTACATCTCCAGAACTTCTTCTTCATCCCAAACTGATACTCTATATTTAATAATATGAATTCTTCATTAGCTCCTCCCCCCAGCTCCTGGTAACCATTATTCTACTTTCTTCAAATTTGGCTATTCTGGTATTTCATGTAAGTGGAATCGTACTATCTTTGTCCCTTTGTGTTTGGCCTTTTTGTTTTTTTTTTTTAACGTAGAATAATGTTTGAAAGTTTCATCCATGTGTGGCGTGCCTTAGAACTTCAGTCCATTTTGAAGCAGAATAATATTTCATTATATGTGTGTACTACATTTTGTTTACCCATTAACTACTGATGGGCATTTGAATTGTTTTTACCTTTTGGTTATTGTGAATAAATGTTAAGAATATGGGTGTACAGATACCTGTTTTAGTCCCTGCTTTCAATTCTTTCAGATATATACCTAGAATTGGAATTGCTGGATCATATGGTAATTCTGTGTTTTTTTTTTTTTTTTTTTGAGGGACTTGCCATACTTTATTCAAAAATGGCTGTGTCATTTTACATTCCCACCAGCAATGCACTAAGGTTTGAGTTTTGCCATATCTTCACCAACACTTGTGATTTTCTGGTGTTTTTTGTTTGTTTGTTTTTGATAATAGTCCTATAGCCATCCTAATGGGTGTGAAGTGTGATGTCTTGTGGTTTTGATTTGCATCTTTTTATTTTTAATGTTTATTTTTGAGAGAGAGAGAGAGAGCGTGTGCACAAGTGGAAGAGGGGCAGAGAGAGAGAGGGAGACACAGAATCTGAAGCAGGCTCCAGGCTCTGAGCTGTCTATCAGCACAGAGCCCAATGCAGGGCTTGAACTCACGAACCATGAGATCATGACCTGAGCCAATGTCACACTCTCAACTGACTGAGCTACCCACCCACCCCTGATCTTTCTCATGATTAGTAATCTTGAACATTTTTTTTTTCATGTGTCTATTGGTGATATGTGTATCTTCTCTGGAGAAATGTGTCTATGCAAGTCTTTACCCATTTTTTAATTAAAATTTTTTTTTAATATTTAAATTTTTTTTTATGTTTATTTGAGTGAGAGAAAAGGAGTGTGAGCAAGGGAGTGCAGAGAGAGAGAGAGAGACAGAATCCAAAGCAGGCTCCAGGCTCTGAGCTGTCAGCACAGAGCCTGATGGAGGGCTTGAACCTACAAACCATGAAACCAGGACCTGAGCCGAAGTCAGACGTTTAACCGACTGAGCCATCCAGGCACCCCACTCATTTTTTTTTCAACATAATACTTAATTTTATTTTTTTTAAATTTATATCCGAATTAGTTAGCATGTAGTGCAACTATGATTTCAGGAGTAGATTCCTTAATGCCCCTTACCCATTTAGCCCATCCCCCCTCCCACACCTCCTCCAGTAACCCTGTTTGTTCTCCATATTTATTAGTCTCTTATGCTTTGTCCCCCTCCCTGTTTTTATATTGTTTTTGTTTCCCTTCCCTTATGTTCATCTGTTTGTCTCTTAAAGTCCTCGTATGAGTGAAGTCACATGGTATTTGTCTTTTTCTAACTAATTTCACTTAGCATAATACCCTCCAGTTCCATCCACGTAGTTGCAAATGGCAAGATTTCATTCTTTTTGATTGCCGAATAATGCTCCATTGTGTGTGTGTATATATATATATATATATATATATATATATATATATATATATATATATACACACCACATCTTCTTTATCCGTTCATCCATCGATGGACATTTGGGCTCTTTCCATACTTTGGCTGTTGATAGTGCTGTTATAAACATTGGGGTGCATGTGTCCCTTCGAAACAGCACACCTGTATCACTTGGATAAATACCTAGTAGTGCAGTTGCTGGGTCGTAGGGTAGTTCTATTTTTAATTTTTGGTGGAACCTCCATACTGTTTTCCAGAGTGGCTGCACCAGCTTGGCATTCCCACCCACTCATTTTTTTTAATTGAGTTTTTTTGTTGTTGAGTTTTATTCTTCATATATTCTAGATATTAATCCTTTATCAGATACGTGATTTGCAAATATTTTCTCCCATTTTGTGGGTTGCCTTTTCGCTTTCTTGATAGTGACCTTTGATGTACTAAAGATTTTAATTTTTTTGTTTTTTTTTTTTATGTAAGCTCTACACCTAATGTGGTTGGGGCTTGAACTCATGACCTTGAGATCAAGAGTTGCTTGCTTTATTGAGCCAGTCAGGTGCCCCTAAAAGGTTTTGATGTAATAAATCCAATTCATCAATTTTTCTTTTATTGCCTGTTCTTTTGGTGTCTTACTAGAAAAAATTGTTAAATTCAGTGCCCTGCAGAGTTTCCTTTATGCTTTCGTCTAAGAGTTTTATAGTTTCAGTTAACATTTAGATCTTTGATCTATTTTGAGTTAATTTTTGTAAATGGAAGAAGGCTATGGTCTAACCTCATTCTCTTGCATGTGGGGATACCCAGTTTTCCCAGTACTTTTTGTTGAAAAAACTGACCAAGAATAGTCTCGGCATTCTTGTCAAAATAATTTACCATGTAAGGAATTTTACTTCTGGGCTTTGTATTCTACTCCTTTGATTGGTCTATATGTCTGTCTTTGTACCAATACCAAGTTAGTTTGATTATTGTAGCTTTGTAGTAAATTTTGAAATCAGGAAGTAGGAGGCATCAAACTTGTTCTTTTTCAGGGTTATTCTGGCCTGTTTGGGGTTCCTTGAGATGCTATATGAATGTTACAATGGGTTTTTCCGTTTCTGCAAAAAAATCAGGATTTTGATAGGGATTACATTGAATCTGTAGATTGCTTTGTGTAGTACTGTCATCTTAACAATATTGAGTCTTTTGATATGTGAACACGGGATGGGATATCTTCCCATTTACCTATGTCTTTAATTTCTTTCAGCAGTGTTTTATTTTCAGTGTATAAATCTTTGCCTTCTTGGTTAAATTAGTTTGTTTTATTCTTTTTGATGCTTTTGTAAATGGAATTGTTTCCTTGGTTTCCTTTTCAGACTGTTAGTGTATAGAAATGAAACTGATTTTTGTGTGTTGATCCCCCCCTCCCCCAGCAATTTTGCTGAATTCATTTAATCAGTTTAGTTGTAACTTTTGTGTGTGGAATCTTCAGGGTTCACTATATGTAAGATCATATCATATGTAAACAGATACTTTTTCTTTTCCAGTGTGGATGCCTTTTCTTTTTCATGCCTAATTGATCTGACTAGAACTTCCAATATAATGAAAAGAAGTGTCAAAAATACCATTTCCTGTTTTGCTCACTTTTTTTTCTTTTTTGCATCAGCATCTAAACAGCCACAAGCTTGGAAGATTGTGACTTTCTTCTCTCTCATGTCTTACACCCCATGTATTTTGCCTCCTAAGTATTTTGCAGCTCTGCCACTCCTAATTCATTCTTACTATTAACAGACTCACTATAGACATTTCTTACTTGGATTATTGCACTTGGATATAGCCCTTTAACTAGTATTCTTGCCTCCTGCAAGTCCACCCTCCGCTAGTACCAGAGTTGATCTGTCTCAGATGCAAATCTCACTTTGTCATTCAATTGTGGATTTTCCTGACACCTTTGCATGGCTTTTAGGCTTCCCCAATCTGGTCCACAGTTTAATTCTTTAGCTTTACTCTGTGCTACTCCCCCACCTCTCTCTTTTCACTCATTTAATAGTGAACTACTTAGAATTTCCCAAATACACCATACTGACTTGTACCTTTGCTTATTATGATGGTCTTTCTGGATTGCTTTCGTTTCCTCAGTTGGTTAACTTCCATTTAACCTTGAAGTCTCTTTTTTCAAGGAGGGGTCTCTTTTCTCTGGGAAACTATTTCTGCTTTTCCATTTGACTGTTTTGTTTTGTGCTCTTATAACATTTACCAAATTATATTGAAAACATGTTCAGGGCCCACTAGCCAATAAACTCGGGGTGGGGGTGGGGGTGGGGTCTCATTTCCTATCACATGGTAGTTCTCAAATGTTTCCTAAACTATTGAACTCATCTGTTTTTCTTTATGGGTCTGTTAGCTTCTAATATGGATAGGCAGAGGGACAGAAGGAAAACAAGGCCGTTCCTGATGTAACTGATGTTGACTAATATTAGACCTTGATAGCTGCATTCTGAAGCCTGGGGAAAGAATTAGGCCAGTAAGAACCTTGAGGGAGTAGAGGTTGGGAAAACTGAAGGAGTAGTGTTAGAGGAGGTGAGATAGTGATGGGTGATAGGTATGGTAGGAGGGCACAGATCACATAAATAATCTAGATCTGCATTTTAATTGCTGTTTTAAAAATTCCTGAAACAATTATTTTCCCTGTAACAATAACTCAGTTATGTAAGACTAGAAAACATTTGTTAGCAATACTTACTGTTTGTTACCAATACTCGAAAACTTAAGATTGAATAATGAAGACTTGGTTAATCATATTTGAAAGGTTCCTGCTCTGTGCTCCACAATATGTAAAAGATATAATCCAATTAGGAATTTATTATATTACGTTTTTAAATAAAGATGCTATTATTGTTACCAAAACTAATTTAGGTGAGTATTCCAGATGTTTAGCAGAATGGCATCTTTTTCAATAAGGAAGACTTTCTTTATGTCTTTAGAAGCTTACAAAAATTAATGTCTTACAGCTGTAATTTTACATTAAACTGCTGCAAGTGGTTTTTATGAGGTGATACTGCAGGCAGTGTTATGATGGCAATTAGGTTGCTTAGTCAGAATTTATTATTGCTGTCTGGTTTGTTTAGTCTTGAATAAATTTCTAAAAATCAAACACCTGTATCCGGTAAGCAAGCAGTATTCTAATTAAGGAACAAATAATTTGCTCATTTATGTATTGTATAATGTAAGAGGAAAACAAAAATGCTAAAGATTGAGAGAGTTAATTTGATGTGACCTTTATTTACTGCATGTTTAGAGGGGACAATAACCGTGTAAGAAAAAAGATGAATTTCTTGGTTTTAAAATAAAAAGTTTCTTGGTTTTGTTTTATAGTGTTTAGGGAAACAAATCTCAAATGAAAAGTGCTTCATAGGAAGATGGGATAATGGTTGTATTTTCTGATATATATTTCTCAACTTAAAAAACAAATTAAGGAAACAAATTATAGAATAAAGACATAAATAAGTGTTGGCTGCAAGGAATTGGTTATACAGTTAAGCTTACTTTTGGCAAGTATGGTAGGCTGAAAAATGAGCCCCTAAAAGATGCCCACATTCTAATCCTTGGAATCTGTGGTGTTATACTTTGGGGCAGGGGTGCACGCGCGCCTGTGTTTGTGTAAGGCTTTGCAAATGTCATTAAAGGTCTTGATATGAAGAGAGTATCCTGGATTATGTGGGTGGGTTCTAATGTCATCATAAAAGAGAGAGGCAGAGGGAGATAACATACCCAGAAGAGGAGGCAATGTGGCCACAAGCATAGGAATGCCAGCTGGAAGAAGTAAGGAACAGGGTTTCCCATAAAACCTCTGGAAGAAGCACAGCCCTGCCAACACCTTAATTTTGTCCCAGTGAAAGTTTTGGCCTCCAGAACTGAAGGAGTGTGGTAGTTTGCTACAGAGTTACAGGAAACAAATACAGCAGGCATTTTTTCATCTGTTTTTTGTGTGTTTTTTTTTTAATGTTTATTCATTTTTGAGAGAGACAGCACGAGCGGAGGCTAGAGAGACAGAGACAGAGTCTGAAGCAAGAAGCAGGCTCTAGGCTCTGAGCTGTCAGCACAGAGGCCGACGTGGGGCTCAAACTCATGAACCTGTGAGATTATGCCCTGAGCTGACATTGGACGCTTAACCGACTGAGCCACCCAGGCGCCCCACAGCAGTCATTTTTCAAAGTATAAATGGATATTTCTAAACAACCCCATTGACCTAAACTCATCTCCTTTTGGGGGTGTATATTTTATAGCTCACTCATATTGTCTTTAGTTCTATTACAGATATTCTTAGTAGACCAGGCAATTTTTATGACTAAAGCAACTGGTGAATATTTCTAGGCACAGAACTCTGAAGTTTTAGCTCAAAATATATTTAAAGCCCTCTTTTTTTTTTTTTTTTTTTTTTGAAAATTGTTTTATCCAGTCTGGAAGCTCCCTTGTGGTTGCTCTGTTATAGCTATACTTTGGTAAGAGTACAGTTTAGACTCCTAAAATTTTACACCACAACATCAGCCTTTATGCCTGCCAATTTGCTATTTAATATGAATTCTTCTTTCAGCCATACTATAGAAAATGTACATGTGAGGCTCTTGTTGAGAATTAAGTTACAAGTTCACTGTGACCCAGAATGGTGCTGGGGGCGAGGGGGGTCTCACTTGAGATTTTGGTGTATTGGGAATCTGACCAAAGGATAAAGGCCATGTAGGTTCTTAACACTTTTGCCCTGTATCCTTAATGATCAGACACTAGTGTACCTGGCCTGTATTATCTTAATCCCCTCAAAGATTGTGTTCTAGGAGGATGAGGGATGATTCAAGAAACATCCATTTAAAGGTCTTCGAATGTTCTGCAAAGCTCTTGTTCAAGATGCACTTCTTTATGTCATTTTGTGTCCCTTTTATAAAGATACCACAAGTTTCTAATGATATATAGACCAGACATGTCTCTATCCAGTATTTCTTTTTTTCTTTTAAGCCTCTGGGAACTATACTTATTATTGAGCCACATACAGTGTACTAGCAGTAGACAACTGACAAATCTCTTTCTGGCAGTTTTTTGTTACTGAAAAGGCCTTATTAAAGAGTAGTCTTGGATTAATTGGCCTACTGATTGATTTTTTTTTAATCACATGAGGCACATAACCATTTTTTTGTTACTTTCTAGAAGAATTATTCTTGGGGCGCCTTGGTGGCTCAGTCGGTTAAGCATCTGACTTCGGCTCAGGTCATGATCTCACGGTCTGTGAGTCTGAGCCCCGTGTCGGGCTCTGTGCTGACAGCTCAGAGCCTGGAGACTGTTTCAGATTCTGTGTCTCCCTCTTTCTCTCTCCTCCCCCCTCATCCTCTGTCTCTTTCTTCTCAAAAATAAATAAATGTTAAAAAATTTTTTTTTAATAAATAAAATAATTATTCTTTTTGAAAGGGGATTAATGTGCAGTTGTTAGTATGTTAAGGAGTGGCTAAGTAATTTTTCTTCCTAATCTTTTACATGTTGGGCAGCGGGGGCGGGGGGGGGGGCTCTTAAACCCTTTCCACTTTATGACCATCATTTGTGGAATATGCCAGGTACTTTATATGAACATGTTATTCAACTTTGCCAATGACCTTGAAAATTTTTGTCGCTTTGCAGATTTAAAAAAAAAAAAAAACCTCAAGAAATTTGGGTGTCAATCCATAACCAGTAGCTTCCAGCACTAGGATGCAAATGCAAGCTAATCCAGTTCCAAAAATCACTTACCGTGCTTTCTAGCTGTCTCATTTGTTGTACCATAACATAAAGACATCCTTAAAATATAAAATTCTTTGCCCTTATTCTTGAGGAATTTATGGTTTAGTGGATCTATTTTTACTTCTAGGGGATCTAGAGAATGGTGTTGGGAGCAAATGTGTGGCCCACTCAGGGGATTTGAGGGTCTTGGGAGTCTCAAGAGTTGAATGGGAAACTGTATTTGTTTTCAATTTTTACATGAAACCTGTTCTTTGCCACATCTAATAACCTCTAATAGATTTGATTATGATTTTGTTGTACTCCCCTCAACCAGTGTAAAGATTGTAGATTAGGGCTGGGATTTAAAAAAATGGAACATTAGGGGTCCGCTACGTTATTTGCCAGGTACTATTAAATGAATATTTATGTAGGAACAATGTTGGGATTAATGGTTAGGTTTCTAGACTAGTCTTCAAAAGACGAATCCATAATGTCATTAAACCTAGTATATAAATACAAACTTTCCAATACTTCATACACTTCATTAAATTCATTAGTTAAGCATAGTATGTTTTTAGTGGAAAAGCTTAGAATGGAAATTTTAGTTTCTAAGTTGGGGACTTAATGTATTTTTGTCCTGAAAAAATAATTTTTACATTCATTTTTAAAAATTTATTTTTAAAGCTTGAATCACAAGACAAGTTTTATGAACGAAATTTTGTTCAAATGATAAGTTTTTAATGGCTATATTCATTCATATTATCCTGAAAGTAAACACAATTTCTGGGACAAGGATAGATTAATTATTATAGCAATAACCCCTTTGCCCCAGTTCTTCCCTCTCAGAGTGATGCATTGAGACCTGGATGTTCATTTGGTAGGTAAGGAACCTGAAAAATATGAATTTGGGAGCTTGTAGAGGTGTTACCTCTTCCTGAAAGAGGAAGGGAAAGGGAAACCTTTGTTCCTCAGTATAAACAAAACCTCCTCAGTTACAGAAGGGGAGGATCCTAGGTTCTTAATCTTTGGAATGTAAATGAATGTGGGTAAGGGGTATGGACAGATCAGACATGTCAGAATTTATAACCCATGAATGTCTCTGTAGTCTCACACCCCCTGAGCTATCAACACATACTTCTAGGGAGGTAAATTTCTAACGTATCAATTCAGTTGTATTTAATTTTTCAACACTTCTTTTTTGAAGGACAGATTGGTTTGCTCAAATAGCCCTAACCATGCAGATACATTAAAAATATTTTCTTTATACATAGAAAATAGACCAACTGATAATTACTCCTTTTGTCTTTTTCTCCATGTTAATTTGAAATATATGTTTGGTCATGAAAATGTGAAATGTTAAGATTGCCTCATTTGAGCTCCTTTATTTAGTCATCACCACTGTTAAGTTCTTCAGCGGATATTTATTGAGTAACTACTATATGCTAGGCACAGTGCAAGGTACTGGGGGTATTGTGGTGAATAAGGTAGATAAATACCCTGCATTCAAGGAGCTTAGAGGCTATAAAAGTGTTGTAGAGAAAAAAAGACATGAGAAAACAGCAAAGTTAGAATTTTGTTAGAATGCGTAAAGGAGCTAGCTATGGCAAAATCTTGAAGGGGAGGGGAAGAAAGCATTCTGTTCCAGATGGAAGGGATGCACTAGTAAAAAGATTCTAAAATGAGGGGTGCCTGGGTAGCTTGGTTGGTTGAGCATTCGTCTTCCACACATCATGATCTGAGTTCGAGCCCCATGTCAGGCTTGGGCTCACTGCTGTCAGCCTGTCAGCGCAGAGCCTCCTTTGGGTCCTTTGTCTCCTTCTCTCTTCATCTCTCCTCAGCTTATGCTCTCTCTCAAAAAATAAAAGTTTTTTAAAAATTTTAAAAAAGATCCTAAAATGAGAATGAACTTGGTAAGATTGACAAAGAGAAAGGTGGCAAATATGGCTGACACATAGTGAACAGAACTCAAAATCACAAACCTACATTAGGTGTTTGGATTTTTTAAAATAGGATCATATTCTATATTTTGCCTTACAGCTTTTTAAAAAGTTACTGTTTGTTGTGTGCATATGTTGAATTCCATGTCAGTATGTGTAGCTACATAATACTGTGTGCTTTGGCTATATCCTAATTAGCCATATTCCTATTGACAGACATATATATATATATTTCTATGATTTTTTGCTATCACAAACAATGCTGTGATCACCATTCTTGTATATATATTTATTGCATACCTGTATGAGAATATTTGTTGGATAAATTTCCTAAGAGAACCATTATAAGGCCAAACTTAAGTGCATTAAACATTTTTGACAGATTCAGGCTGCTCTGAAGATTCAGCCAGTACAGTACAGTGTTAATATTTTGATTTGGCCAAAGAGCAGAGACCGTTCTTTTGGTATGTTCTCTTTCACTGGCATCTGTGTTTGACAGATACTGTCTTTTGATTTTACAACTATTAATTTAATTGAATTTTTTAAAAGAATAAGCAAATGAGATTAGTTTAGAGTTTAAGGTACCTGTGTATGTTAGAATACATATTGTATGGAAGTTCCAAGCTAATTTGTCTATTATAACACTTCTAAAGAATGTGGATAAAATAATGATTATCACCAGTAAGTTCTTAATTGTATGTTGATCGAAAATAATAAATTTAAAAACAGGTGTGCGTTTCCATTTCAAGGCATACATTCCTAAGGCCAAATACTGTAAATCCTCTGTCCCCAAAACCATGCTGCTGTACACTTCTGGATTTGAGAATTCCTGTTTTCTGCATACTTTAACACATACTGTATTATTAGTATCTTGATATTTGTCAGTATCATAGACAAGAAATGAGGCTTATGTAGATAAGAGTGTTTTGATTTGCAGTTTAGGGATTATTAGTGAAGTTAAGCACAATTATTTTGCCTATATTGAGTTGTCTTTTAAATTGTCTTGGGAGAGGATTCAGTGTATGTTATGGATATTTGCCTGTATTGTTGATATTGCAAATATTTTCTCCCTCTCGCTTATCAATTTAGTTTGCTTGTGATAACTTTCCTTGTTTTTGTATAGAAGTTTAAAAATTTTATGAGGTGAAACGTGAACTACTTTTAAAGTATTCTGGTATTGTGTCTTAGTAGCCTGCCTTCCTAATCTTAATTGTAGGCAGGCATTCTACCCTCATCTTATATAGATTTTATTGTATTGTATTGTATTTTTAAATTTACATCTAAGTTAGTTAGCATATAGTACAACAGTGATTTCAGGAGTAGATTCCTTAATGCCCCTTACCCATTTAGCCCATCCCCCCTCTCAGAACCTCTCCAGCAACCCTCTGTTTGTTCTCTATATTTAAGTCTCTTATGTTTTGTCACCCTCTCTGTTTTTATATTATTTTTGCTTCCCTTGCCTTACGTTCATCTGTTTTGTGTCTTAAATTCCTTATAATAGTGAAGTCATATGATAATTTGTCTTTCTCTGACTAATTTCTCTTAGCATAATACACTCTAGTTCCATCCACGTAGTTGCAAATGGCAAGATTTCATTCTTTTTGATTGCCGAGTAATACTCCATTGTATATATATACCACATCTTCTTTATCCGTTCATCCATCGATGGACATGTGGGCTCTTTCCATACTTTGGCTATTGTTGATAGTGCTGCTGTAAACATTGGGGTGCATGTGCCCCTTCGAAATTGTAGCGCTTTTTTTTTGAATGCTTAATCCTTTTGGAGTTTTCAATTTATTTAGGTATGTCTGATTTAATTTTTTTAATTTAAGTATTTAAATTCTTCTGACTTAAAATATCTTAAATTACATAAATTCACATATCTGTTTTGAACCCTTTGTTTTGATGCGTTAATCTGATCTTTACTTCAGACCATAGTGTTGCTTTTCATGAAACTTTAATATTAGACATAAGGAATGTCTCCCTGATTCTTTTTCAGAGTATCCTGAGTATTCTTGTGCATCATTCAGGTTAATCTTAGAATCATTTTATATGTTGATATTTTGATTGGGATTGCATTACATTGGATTTATGTTTACATATATGTTTATCCAATTCATGTTCTCTTTAATATCTTTCAGTTAAGTTATAGTTTCGTTTGTCAATATTTCGTGAAATTTACTTCTAAATATTTTGTAGCTTTTGTTGCTCTTGTGAATGGTTGTAAATCAGATCACTAAAAAAATGCATTTCTAAATGTTTATTCCTGGTTTATAGAAATCTATGGCTTTTTTGGCTTGTTTTTCTCTATCGAAGCCACCATGTTGCTGTCTTTTTTTTTTTTTTAATATAGTAAATTTTCATTTGATTCTGCTGGATTTTCTAGGTATTTATATAATCTACAGCTGATACTTTTGTCAATTCCTTTTCCAGTGTCCTGCTCCCCTATTCTTTGTGTGCGTGTGTTGGGGTAGTGGCATATGGAGGACTTCCAGCAGAAATGCAGTCTTGTTTTTTTTTTCCTGACTTTTAAAATAGGAATTTTCAAAAGTTTTAACCTTGGGACTTCTGGTATATATATCTTCATCAAGTTAAGAGTGTTTTCATCTATTTCAGGGGCATCTGGGTGGCTCAGTTGGTTCAGTTTTGGACTCTTGATTTCAGCTCATGTTATGATCTCAGGGTTCATGGGTTTGAGCCCCATTGGGCTCTGTGCTGACAGTACGGAGTCTGCTTGGGATTCTCTGGCTGCCTCTCTCTCTGCCTCTCCCTGCTCACACTCTCTCTCTCTCAAAAAAAAGAATGTTTCCTGGGAATGCAAGCTGGTGCAGCCACTCTGGAAAACAGTATGGAGGTTCCTCAAAAAATTAAAAATAGAACTACCCTACGACCCAGCAATTGCACTACTAGGTATTTATCCAAGTGATACAGGTGTGCTGTTTTGAAGGGATACATGCACCCCAATGTTTATAGCAGCACTATCAACAACAGCCAAAGTATGGAAAGAGCCCAAATGTCCATCAATGGATGAACAGATAAAGAAGATGTGGTATATATATATAATGGAGCATTACTCGGCAATCAAAAAGAATGAAATCTTGCCATTTGCAACTACATGAATGGAACTGGAGGGTATTATGCTAAGTGAAATTAGAGAAAGATAAATATCATGTGACTTCACTTATATGAGGACTTTAAGAGACAAAACAGACGAACATAAGGGAAGGGAAACAAAAATAATATAAAAACGGGGAGGGGGACAAAGCATAAGAGACTCATAAATATGGAGAACAAACAGAGGGTTACTGGAGGAGGTGTGGGAGGGGGGATGGGCTAAATGGGTAAGGGGCATTAAGGAATCTACTCCTGAAATCATTGTTGCACTATATGCTAACTAATTTGGATGTAAATTAAAAACAAATTAAGTTAAAAAAGTATTTCCATCTATTTCTAACATATTAGAAGACTTAATTAGGAATAGTTGAATTTATTTGATATAAAGTAGAATATAGTCTAATTTTAAAAGTATAATAATCTATTTGTATGTGCATTTTCTTTTTTTCCTTTTGGTTTTGTGGGAAATTTATAGCATTCTCTTTATCAAAGCTAATTAAATTTTGCTTCATGAACAAGTCCCATTATTTTTTATTTTTTAAGTGTTCTTTCGATTTGCTTTATGCTTTTATAATTACTTTTCCTTTTTCTAATTTTATATTGTAATTTCTAATGCTTTTTTCAGTTTTTATGGTTTTATTACTTAAAATTGAAGATCATAAATATTTCTGAGGGATGTTTTACTCATACATCCCATAAATTCTTAATCTCATTTGATTCTTGAGAAGGTCACCTCTCTTTAGCTCTGTAACCTCTTCTTGTTCTCCTCTTTACCAGCCACGTTGACCTTTCTTTTTTTTTCCAGCATGTCTATTCTTTTTTTTTAATTTTTTTTTCCTTAATGTTTTTATTTATTTTTGAGACAGAGACAGAGCATGAGCAGGGAAGGGGCAGAGAGAGAGGGAGACACAGAATCAGAAGCAGGACAGCATGTCTATTCTTTTGAAAGTCCTTCCTCGATCCCCCATTTTGAAAAGCCCAGGATCCTTTTTTGAATCTTTTATATAGCACTTAAGAATTATTGGGGTGCCTGGGTGGCTCAGTTGGTTGAGCGACCGACTTCGGCGCAGGTCATGATCTCGCGGTTTGTGGGTTCGGGCCCCGCGTCGGACTGTGCTGACAGCTCAGAGCCTGGAGCCTACTTCGAGTTCTGTGTCTCTCCCTCTATCTACCCCTCCCCTGCTCACGCTCTGTGTCTCTCTGTCTCTCAATAATAAATAAACATTAAAAAAAAATTTTAAAGAATTATTAACTTATTTTATGCATGTTTGTTCTGCTTATTGTTGGTATTCATAGCAGCTTGTACAGTGCATGGGGTGCAATAGATAAATCAATATTTGAATGAGTGAATGAATGATTTGTAACCTTATGAAAGGATTAGGGCAAGGAGAGAGACCTACGCGCAGATACATAGTCCTGTTAGATGAATTTGGGTAGAAATACTTAAGGAGAATTGATAATATGTAAACTAAAATTATTTGAAAACTATCCTAGCCCTGTATAGCCCCCTGGAAAGCTTTTGTATAGGTCAGGAGTATATATACATACTCCAATTTTAAGATGCCTGGTTAAATCATGTAAGATCAGCTTTAGTAAGCAGTAATTCTTTACTGTTACATATCATTTAAGATTTATTTTTTCCTTTCTAAACATCTTCACTTATTTAACTTCTATTAAAAAGCGGGTTCATTTCTAGGTGTAGGAGAAAGTATTAAGATATATTAAGTCAATGGAGCAGACATGTAAGCAACTATAATGCAACACAAGTCTAAAGCGCAGGACATACTTTGTTCTTTTTTTTTTTTTTTTTTTTTTTTTTTACTTTAGTAAGTAACCATTTCCATTGGCTTCTTTCAGGAATTTTTTTCTTTATCTTTGAATTTCTGTAGTATGAAAATGATATGTCATGGTGTAGTTCTTTTGGCATTTATTCTGCTTGGTGTTCTCTGAGCTTCCTGGATCTGTGATTTGGTGTCTGACATTAATTTGGGGAAATTCTCAGTCATTATTGTTTCAATTATTTCTTCTATTCCTTTCTTTTTTCTCCTCCTGATATTCCCTTTACATGTATATCACATCTTTTGAAGTTAACCCACAGTCCTTGGGTATTCTGTTCTGGGATTTTGTTGTTGTTGTTTTTTCTTTGTTCTTTTTCAGTCTTTGAGGATTCTATTGATCTGTCATCCTCTAGCTCAGAGTTCTTGCTGGAAGCATATCCAGGCTACCAATAAGCCCATCAAAAGCGTTCTTCATGTCTATAACAGTGTTTTGATCTCTAGCATTTCTTACTGGTTTTTTCCCTTAGGATTTCCATCTCTCTGTTTACATTGCCCATATGTTCTTGTATGCTGTCTGTTTTACTCATTAAGAGCCCTTCACATAGTAATCATAGTAGTTTTAAATTCCTGATGTGATAATTCCAGTACTATTTTGCCATGTCTGGTTCTTATGCTTGCTTTGTCTCTTCAAATTGTGTTTTTTGCCTTTTGGTATGGCTTAGAATTTTTTTCTAGATAGTCAGACATGGTGTACTGGGTACAAGGAACTGCTGTAATTAGGCCTTCAGTTATGTGGTGGTGAGATGTAGAGGGAGATGAAGGGCTTTACAGTCTTGTAGTCTCAGTCTTTTAGTGAGACTAATACTTTGGACTGTGAACTTTACCACTAGTTCTCAGTTTATTTCCTCTTCCCTCAGGTGGGACAGGATGCCTAGAATGGGCTGGGATTGGGTATTGTCCTTCCCAATCAGTCAGGTTCTGATAATATCCTAGCATGTTAGGTTCTGAATAACTCGTTTTCCCTGAGGGCAGGCCTTGTTAAGAACAGACTTCTCTGGCAAGCATAAAGGGATTTTTACTGTTTACTGTGGGAATCTGGTGAAGCTTCTGGAGGTAAATTTCATATTTTGGAGCTACCTCTATGACTGGGTCTGCCTGGAGTTTTCAGCTATCAGACTTAGCTGCACTGAGTCTAGCAATTTAATTGTAATTCAGATTTACCTTTCTGACACTGGATCCTGTTGGAGTTTCCACTCCCGAGTTGCTCTGGTAAGCTGAGATTTCCTATATACTCTGTCTTTTCACTCTTGGGGACAGTGGTTTACCTTGCGTCCTCCCCTTGCTATGGGTCCAAGAAAAGTTGTTGATTTTTTTAGTCTTTTCAATTTTTTACTTGCTAGGGCAAAGTGACTAACATGTGGAACTGGAAACTGGAAGTCTAACCTTTTTCTTGTTTTAAAAAATATAAACTTACTAAATCTTTCTGTGTAGATGCACAGGAATTTTTCATCTTTTGCATATTCTGCTCTTTGTGGGTAGTCACTCTTGAAGGTGCTGTGTTTAAAAGCTTTTGAAACCACATTGAGCCTCTGTGAAAGGATTGCATGATCTGCCTGCCATAAATGTGAACATGTGCAAAGTCAGCATGAAAGTGCCAGGTATTTGTAGTCTCTAAAAGAACATCTAAATATTGTGTTGATATTTCTTCCTCATTGGTTGGTGATGCTGCAGGCTTTCAAAATCTGCCTGTAACTAGGTCTTTTATCAGATTGAGTTTCTGTTTTTGCCAAGTTATCTTGTCATAGCTAATAATAACTTTTCATTTGTATATTTTCTTCACAAAAGTGAGAGCCTACTTTGTGCAGGAAACATTTCTGTTTCGTTGGGGAATCTCTTATTCAGAAGTGTAATTTAGGTGTGATAATTGGGGGTTGGGCCAGGTAGACCTAGATCTTTTTCTGTTGTCCTGCAAGGATCATCAGGCAGTAGTCTAGGTAGCACATTCCTGTTGCTGGAAAGAATCTCTAAGATTATTTTTTCTGACACCTCGTTTCTCATCTTCACTGGCTTCATCTCTATGCTCTGTCTTTCCAGTTTATAATCCTAAGTGATCCATTCTTATTTACTCTATGTATTAGTAGTATCTGAACATAGATAATTCCCAAATAATGTTCATTAAAATCACAATTCATTCTCATCTGAAAAAACAAAAACTAAGTGTATTTCATATTCTTGGCTTGGGCAAGGGAGAACATCAAGACAAAAATGCCGCTTCTCACCAAATGAAAGTAAAAGAAGGGTTATATGTGTTTTGGGGGAAGGGTAGGAACTTTAGATTAAATTTAAATGACACAGTATATTGACCTAAAGCAAGAGGAGCTAATTCTCTAGAGCTTGTCTGTTCAGTGACTGCCAAAAGTGGAGATTTGAGCTTCCTGTTATACATATGGATCGTGTCCTTCAGACCATGCTTATGTATATGCTTCCTCTGTGTGTGTCAATTGTATCTTGAGGCCTCCGAAAATGGAATTTTTAATTCTTAGATCCCTGTTGGCCCTTCTTGGCCAGGTGACAGGAGAGGCCACTAAATATAACTCAGATCTACAGCGCTGATATGTTCTTAAGAATTGAGACGGTGGTTTTGATGATCAGCACGATTGTATCCTTTTATTGGTCTCAGGTTTACCTGCTGCATTATCTGGTAAGATAGCATCCCTGCAGTAGCATTTAAGACCCTAGATACCAGAGAGAACATATGCTGTGCAATACAGATAGATATACACAGAGAGACCGGAAAACTTTTCAAGGCCATGGAGATCCTAGTTTTTCCAAATACCAGGAAATTCTGCAACTACAACTAACTTGTGAATTACTTCCTGAATCATGCTTGCCAAAGAAATACAAATATCTAAATCAGATACAATTTGGTTATATGGAGGAGAACTGATATCTCTACAACTGAGCTTTCAGCAGAAGGCTTTTATTTTTTTTGATGGTTCCCGTTAATTTGCTGGGAGAGCTTTGGCCCTAGGTTAGCAGTTACAGGTTGGGAGATGGGATTAGGATTTGGAATTCTTAGAAATTCCTCCTGAGTAATTTTAGTTTTCTGAGACATTCATTATGTTGTAGTAGGATTTATGGTACAGACAATAGCACATATATCTACAAGGAAACAAAAGGCTCAAGGAACGTTTGCTTGTTTGGGAGCCCACCAATTCTGGTAAATAAAATAAGTGAGAATACTGCAGGTAGACTCAGTGGGCAGCCTTGAAATAGTAAACAAAAGTCACAGCTTGCTCATATGAAAAGTTTGAACATAATTTATTTCAAATTTTTGCTTGGGCAAGGGAGAAACTTCATGTGGAGTGTGGTTTTTTGTTAAAAAGAGACAGGTATGTAGAATTTTAGTGGTTAAATATAGTTTAAATTTCAATTAAGTGCTTTTGCTTCTTAAAGCAAAGTGGAGCTAATTGCCGATTGGGTGAGTTCTTGATAGCTGTTTAAATGGTATTTGCTGGAAGTGGGAAGTTCAGCTTCCTGGATACAAATAGGTCATGTCCTTCATTGTCTGCATGCCAATATAGAATATATGATTTAAATATGCAGGTTGTGTCTTCAAGCAGGTGTGGGATTTTTCTGTCTAATGAACCACTCTACCTCAGTGGGCCATAAATAACTGCAACTCAGTATTTGTAGCCATTCCACTTACTTGTTCTCTTTTTTTCTTTTAATTTTATTTATTAAAATTTATTTATTTTAATAAGTTTTATTTATTGAAATTCATTTGCTTTAATAAACTTTATTTATTAAAATTGAGAGGGAGAGAGAATCCCAAGCAAGCTCTGCAACGCAGAGCTTGAACTCACAAACCAGGAGATCATGACCTGAGCTGAAATCAAGAGTCGCTTGACTGAGCCACGCAGGCACCCACCCACACGTTCCTTCTGCGTTCTCCATCTCCTTAAAGGATAGTTGTTTTCCCAAAGTCATATTGGATCCTCCTCTCTTACATCAATGTCGAATGTATCACTAAGTCTATCTAGTTTTGTCTCTATGTCCATGCTTAACTGCTTTGGTTCAGATAGTTAACCAGGTTTTTGAAACAGCGTCCTCACTTTTCTTACTGCTAATTGCTCTTTGTTTCTCTACCTTCTGCAACTACTGCTTGAGTTTCTGTGAAACTATTTGATTGCATCACTCATTTGAAACTTCCAGTAGCTCCTAAGTACAGGCATATTCTGTTTTCATGCCTGTCCTCATACATGGTGTTCTGTTTTGTCCAGAACCCTCTTTCTTTTCTATTCCCATCTTGGTGTAGTAATCTCTTATTTTTTAAAGCTTACTCCATCTCTCCTGAAGCCTTCCCTTACTCCTCAAATTCCTTGATTCTTTTCTGAAATTCCATATTGTTTTTTTGATTCTGCTGCTTAGAATTTATCTTGTCAGATTGTAGTTTACTTATTTACACGATTTCCTTCTTTTTAGGCTGTGAATTCTGAGGCAAGGACGTAGAGCAGTTCAGGTTGGCTAATAATAGATACCTACTAAAAATGTTAATGCCTGGAGCCCCTTCTTCTGCCTGTTTTGGAGAGGAGTTAGTTTTCTAAGACCATCTTCCTCAGATGTATCCTAGATCCCATTCCCCTACTCAAAGACAAGCACAGAAATTGGCCTTAACGTTAAGTTTATTCGTAACCAGAGGAGAGAGGCAGAATTAATGTCAAGGTGGTGAGGAGACCTTGAAATAATGCAAATGGTGAGCAGTAGGAGGAACTAGAATATTTAGCCAAAAGGAAAGAAAAATCAGGTGGGATATGATAACAGTCCCCAAATATTTGAAAGGCTGTCATGTAGAAAAATTATTAGTCTTAATCATTGTGTCTCCAGAGGGCAGCTATAGAATGAATAGGTAGCATTTTAAGGCTCAGCGTTAGGAAGAGCTTTCTGAACATTATAAGCTGACTTACTATATCAGGTAGAGGATTTTTCATGAGTGGAACTGTGAAAGTAGAGGCAGAATGAGCATGAGTTTAAAGTACCATAAAGTAGATTTTACTGTGTCGGGCAAGAATTGACCATGCTGAAGACTATTACATTTTCTTTATTCAGTTCTAAATCATAGAACTAAATGTTTAGAAACTTAGTTATTGTTTAGGATTAAGAGAGTTTTCTGTACATTCAGTAATAATTTTAAGCTTTTTATGCCACCTGTAGAGCATTTAGAGTTCAGTGTAGTCTCTTGCTCTCAAGTAGCTTGTATTTTTAAATGAAAAGATTCTTGAGCTTTTCTTCTTTTTAATTTTTGAGGAGCCAGTGTGTAATTTCTATTTTGATTATTCTTGGAATTCACAATTCCAAAAAATCAGTTTTGAGATTTACTTCCCCTTCAGATACTGAAATTGTTTTTCTTTCCTTTTTATTCCTAGCAATGTCTCAGGCTGTGCAGACAAACGGAACTCAACCATTAAGCAAAACATGGGAACTCAGTTTATATGAATTACAACGAACACCTCAGGTAATGTAGACTAAGGTAACTAGGGGGAAATATGACACATCTGTAAAGTGGTATACATTTTTAGAAAATGAATACTTAAAAGAACATAACAGTGATAATGAATTTATATGCAAGCAGTCTTGACTTGGGTATGTTTGGTTTACACTTCATTCATTGATTAAACAAATAATTCAAGTGCATAGTCTGTACCAGGTCCTAAGCTAGGCACTAGGTGAAGTGGTGAATAAAATAGTTGTGGCACCAGCTTATGGAGTCTATAGACATTAAACAAATATCCATAGAATTATACATTTTAGAAGTTGTGTAAATGGGGAAAGTCGTCAGTGAGGTAACAGATAATCATGGGAGGGGGCATTAAGGGAGATCAAGGAGGTGAAGATGGGGGGCACCTGGCTGGCTCAGTCAGTAGAGCGTGTGACTTTTGATCTCTAGGTTGTGGGTTCGAGCCCCATGTTGGGTGTGGAGATTACTTAAAAATAAAATCTTTAAAAAAAGGTGAATAGGGGAAAGACTGGGGGG
The DNA here is from genome assembly GCF_027475565.1 of Acinonyx jubatus. Lineage (NCBI taxonomy): Eukaryota > Metazoa > Chordata > Mammalia > Carnivora > Felidae > Acinonyx > Acinonyx jubatus. The sequence continues at coordinate 45,311,450 of NC_069395.1, forward strand.
GTTCCAGGTTTGAAGGAGATAAACATACTTAAAATTGAACTCATTTTGAAATGCCTGTAAGTCAGGCAGGCATAGATGCTAACTAGGAGTCTGGCCTAACTGTAAGATTTTGGGTGTGGTAGCAATTTTTAAGCAGTGAGAATGGATAAGATAATCTGGAAACCTGGAGAGAGATGATCAGAAGGGCCCCAGAACTTCATCCAGGGGAGATTCAACATTTAGAAATGAAGAAATGGAAAAGAAGCCAGCAAAGGAAACTGAAAGAAACAGCCAAAGTAAAGAAAAATAGGAGAAAAATAGGGGATCAAAATCTAAGAGGAGTTGTGTCAAGAAGGAGGATGTAGCTACTGTGTTCAGTACTACCTAGAGGATGGGTAAAATGAGGATTACAAAAGTGTACTTTGAATGTGGCAATGTATACTTCATGACTTTGACAGGAGTAAGTTCACTTAAATAGATTGTACTGTGTTGAAGGGGAAAAAAGTGAAAATATATAGGCAGTTTTTCAGAGAAGTTTGGCTGTGCAGAGAAGCAAAGAAGTGGAGTAAAAACTGGAGGGGAACATGGAACTGGGAAGTTTAAAATTTTGTTTTGTTTATAAGATGGGAGATAGAGGTGTACCAATGATATCCCCCCCGCCGCCCCGGCTCCACACTGCTCTAAGGTGTAGCATTCATATTTCACTATAGATAGTAACCCCATGCAGATGCTACTCTAGGCTGGTTTAGTGGAGAGCCAGAGAATGCTGAAGCCTGAGAGCAAATAAAATAATCAAAAGAATATACTTGAAAAGGTAGGAAGGGATGTCCCTTTGATAGAAAGAGGCATGTTTTCTCCTTTTAGCAAGAAAGATGATGATGATTTAAAAAGATGTCGTAGAGGAGTGCTTGGGTGGCTCAGTCAGTTAAGCCTCTGACTTCAGCTAAGGTCATGATCTCACAGTTCTTGAGTTTGAGCCCCGCATTGGGCTGTGTGCTGACAGCTCAGAGCCTAGAGCATGCTTCGGATTCTGTGTCTCTCTCTGCCCCTCCCATGCTCGTTCGTTCGTTCATTCATTCATTCATTCATTCACTCTCTCTCTCTCTCTCAAAATAAATAAACATTAAAAATAATTTAAAAAGAAAGATGTCACAGAGAGAAAATGAGAGAGCTCTCAGTGAAATTTGAGGTAAGATAAGCTTTTCAGTGTTCAGGTGTAGGAAGTTCTGCAGATAGAAGACAAGGTATAAGATCACATAGAAAAAACAAGTTTGTTACGAGAGAATTGCTGAGCTGTGTTGAACACCCATTTAAAACTGGTGAAATTTAGTGATACTAGTCTGGTTTTATGATTCCCCCCTTTTCTCCCACAGTGCTACACACCTGCACTGGTACAGACATGGAGAACATGGGTGGTTGAGTCCAGGGCTGGGATTTTACTAGGCAAGTTCTAAGGAGGAAGAGGACAGACTTGGTTACTAGCTGAGTCATCATACTTGGAGTGATGTTTCTTCATCAGAAGTTTGTGTGTGTATTAAATTAAGTAAAAGAAAATACTGAAAGTGCTATAGAGAGGTTGAAACATACTAAGACACTCAAAAATAGTGGTAGTTACTGTAAATGCATTTTACTGGAGTCCTTTATGGACAATATCTGTAGTTTTTGTTTTTCCTTGTAGGGTCATCATTCTTTGGCCCTGTAGAGAAAACATATGTATGGAGAACTAGTGGAAACAAAGTGTCAATAACATAGAAAGCTCTTTATTTCTTTCTGACCTTCCTCTTCAGTAGCCACCTACTGGATATCTTTCCTCAGTCCATAGGAGTGCCTGGTTGTGACTTTAGAGCTAGGGAAATTTGTACTCAGTGCCACCTTGTGGGAAGGGTGGGTAGTGGTGGTGGTTATGAAGAAAGAAGTCACTGATTTCTCTGCAGCTGGGAGATGTGTTCTGGAATTCTACATTGGACCTCCAAATGCATTTTTGCATTGGAACATTTTTACACGTGACAGTTAGAAATACTAGTACCGGTACTATGGATTAAATTAGTTTGTAGATTAACCTGAGAACCTGAGCACTTTGTATAAAACTACTTTTATGGATCAAGACTTAAGGTTCAAGAAGTGACTTAAAATTTTTTTTTAATGTTTATTTATTTTTGAGAGAAAAAGCATGAGCAGGGGAGGGGCAGAGAGAGAGGGAGACACAGAATCTGAAGCAGGCTCCAGGCTCTGAGCTGTCAGCACAGAGCCTGACGCGCAGTTCCAACTCATGAACTGTGAGATTGTGACCTGAGCCGAAGTTGGATGCTTAACTGACTGAGCCACCCAGGCGCCCCTCAAGAAGTGATTTTAAAATCTATAGACCACTTTAAAATTAAGCAGGGATCAATAATAAAGGACAAAACTATGATTCAAGAATATATCAACAGATACAACAAAATATTTAGTCTTAAAAAGTTTAGAACTAAGCCAGTCACAATTCCACTTATATGAGGTATTTAAAGTAGCCAAATTCATAAAAACAGAAAGTAGAATGGTGGTTGCCAAAAGCTGAGGGGAGGAGAAGGAAATGAGTTGTTTAATGGGTACAGAATTTCAGTTTTAGAAGATGAAAAGGATTCTGGAAATTGGTTATACAATAATGTGAATGTACTTACACATTACTGTGAACATGTATATAAATTAGAGAATATTTGTATTGGAATCTTAAAATCTTTTAATGGATGGTGTGAAATAATATAATTTGTTAACAGAATGGTGCAATTTGTGAAGATAGAAGGATTAAATTTTATTTAGCCTTAGCTTCCTCATTTTGCAGGTAACAAAACAATGTTAAATTATTATTTAGAGTCACATTAATAGGTCTAGAACTAGAACCGAAGGCATCTGATTCCAAATTCAATGCTTTTTTTGTTAGGCCAAGATGATTTACCATTACTTATCTTTTAAACACATTAATATATTATTTTTAGCCATTAAAATAAGAGCATTGATATTATAACAGTGGTGGGGGGTTGAGGGGATTTGGGGGGAAATTATGGTAAAATAAGGTTGGCTGTGAGTTGACAGTGGTGGTAGCTGGGTCATGGGTATATAAATGTTCATTTTGGTCATATTTAGTGCTTTTGCATGTTTGAACTTGTCCATAATAAAATAGGTAGCATTTAATTTTAAAATGACTCTTCTACAGGAGGCAATAACAGATGGCTTGGAAATTGTGGTTTCACCCCGAAGTCTACACAGTGAATTAATGTGCCCAATTTGTTTGGATATGTTGAAGAACACCATGACTACAAAGGAGTGTTTGCATCGTTTTTGTGCAGACTGCATTATCACAGCCCTCAGAAGTGGGTACGTTGAAATGAGTTATACTGGGTACTTAAATTATACCAGGATGGTGCTTTATGGGTATTGAGAAATACATTCTCTAATAGGTATTCATTTGAGAACTAGAAATTCTTCTAAAGTCTAAGTTTTAATTATTGGAGAATCTTTGTTTTGAAACAGTTGATTTTACAGAATTTTAACAGCTTTATAAAAGCATGAGTATTTGTTTTGAGGAAATTACAAAGCATGAAACCATGGTTTTTCTACTTTTGAATTATATAAAATAATATCCTTATGAATGCTATTTTAATAAAAGGATTGATACATAAATTAATATGTATTAGATTAGTGGGTAGCTTTTCCTTGTGGCATGGATATTGGGGAATTTATATTAACAAGAAATAGATTTTTATTTCTAAGATGATTGTATATAAATTATCATTGGGGAGTATTCACATTTTTCTTTGTTAACAAGTTCTGTTGAATGTCTCAAGTTTCCAAAATCTTGCTTACCCGCAAAGAAATTCAGGTTAAATTTCTGTGACTTAAAGGTATTGGAATAAACATAACTATCCAGAAATTGGATATTTTTGTCGTTAGCCCAAAGATACTGATATTGCTTACATTTTCTTTCCCCTCTTTTTATTTAGCAATAAAGAATGTCCTACCTGTCGGAAAAAGCTAGTTTCTAAAAGATCACTAAGGCCAGACCCAAACTTTGATGCACTCATCAGCAAAATTTATCCAAGTCGTGATGAGTATGAAGCTCATCAAGAGAGGGTATTAGCCAGGATCAACAAGCACAATAATCAGCAAGCACTCAGTCACAGCATTGAGGAAGGACTGAAGATACAGGCCATGAACAGGTATATGGAAAAGGAAGCCAGAGATGGTGGCCGTTTTTCTGAATACTTTTATTAAAATATTGAATTTACTTAACAGCCTCCACTTTGGAAAAGATAAAATACAATTGTAAATAGTAGTTCTGCATGGTTACCTTTCCATGTAATATATACTTTCATTTTTAATAGGGTATTCCATTCTATTCTCTCTTGTACCCACTTCTCCCTCCACTTACCATTCCTTTTCTCATTTCTATAGCACAACTGCTTAAAAAGTTGTCTGTGCTCATGGTCTCCAGTTCTTCTCACATTCTATTCTGAACCCCCTGTAGTCAGACTTTTATCACACCCTCCCCTACCCCCGTATCCCCTCATCAAATTTTCCAGTGACCTCCACATTGCAAAATCTAATTGCTGATTCTCAGACCTCATTTTTCCATCTTATTTAACAGTATTTGACACAGTAAATTTCCTTTTGAATAGTTTTCTTCACCTGGCTTCTGGGAGACGATAATCTCCTGGTTCCTTTTGTATGAATTAGCTATTCCTTAACTCAAATTTAACATGTCCAATACTGAACTTTTAATTTTTTTAAGTTTATTTATTTATTTTGAGAGAGAGGAAGAGAGAGAGTCCTAAGCAGTCTCTGTGCTGTCAGTACAGAGCCCTCATGTAGGGCTTGAACTCATGAACTATGAGGTCATGACCTGAGCGAAAATCAAGAGTTGGACGCTTAACTGACTGAGCCACCGAGGCCCCCATACTGAACTTTTTATTCATACCCCCTACTTTTCTTCATTCTTGATCATTTCAGTTGATGGCAACCTTGTCGTTCCACTTGCTTTAGCCAAAAACTTTGGAGTCAGCCTTAACCTTTCTTTTTTTTTTCTCACATTGTGCATTTCAGTCTGTGAACAGACTGAAAGTTAAGTCTTAATTTTTTCCATAATGTATCCAGATTGGTCTAGGCCACCACCATCTTTCATTTGAGTATTAAAATAGCCTCCTAATTGGTCTTTCTACTTTCCCTGCTTATCTTTACAAAGTCCATTCTCAGCACAGCAGCCAGAGTGATTCTGTTAAAGTGAAAGTCAGATCATGGTTTTCCTTTGCTCTGAAGTCTCTAATATCTATATTCTATTCACTTTCAGGCTAAAAGACCATGATGATGGCGTCCAACACCCTGCATTATTTGGATACTTTCTTACCCTCATTTTTGTTTCCTGACACTTTTTTTTTTGTTTTAAATATAATTTATTGTCAAGTTGCTAACATACAGTGTGTAAAGTGTGCTCCTGGTGTTTGGGGTAGATTCCTGTGGTTCATCTCTTTAAATACAACACCCAGTCGTCATCCCAACAAAGTGCCCTCCTCAGTGCCCATCACCACCCCACTCCCCCCCATCAACCTCAGTTTGTTCTCTGTATTTAAGAGTCTCTTAATGGTTTGCCTCCCTCCCTCTCTGTTTGTAACTAACTGGTTTTTTTCCCCCTTCCTTTCCTCCATGGTCCTTTCTGATACTTTCTCATATATTTAGGCCTCAGTGGGAGTCCTCATTTTCCAAAGTAGGAGATGCCAATAAAGCCCTGTCCCAGTCTGATGTTTCTTACCTTGGTTAAACATCAGAATCACGGAAAGTTTTAAAATTCTAGCGCCTCTGGTACCATCCTAAACCAAGTAAATCAGAATTTATTGATTGACGTTCAAGCATAGCTATTTTTAAAGTTTTAGAAGTCGTTCTGAAGAAGATGTGCTGCATTCTAACTGTATTAAACTGGCCTACAGCTCTGATTAACAAAGTAAAATAAAATGTTGAATGCATATATTTTATTTTATTTTTTTTAATTTTTTTTTTTAACATTTATTTATTTTTGAGACAGAGAGAGACAGAGCACGAACGGGGGAGGGGCAGAGAGAGGGAGACACAGAATCTGAAACAGGCTTCAGGCTCTGAGCGGTCAGCACAGAGCCCGACGCAGGGCTCGAACTCACAGATTGTGAGATCATGACCTGAGCCGAAGCCGGCCACTCAACCGACTGAGCCACCCAGGCGCCCCTGAATGCATATATTTTAAAAGAGTTATATAAATTTCTAAGACTTTGAGGGATTTTAACGGTTGTTCATTTTAGTCTTTAAGCAGGAGAAAGAATCCCCTTTGCAAAATTTTTATAGGTAGTCCTTTGATTTTGCTTGAACGTTTCTAGTGGTGTGAGTACATGACAAGAGTTCCTTTCATTTGTTCGTAGCTTTTTACAGCTTCCTTGCTGTTCTTCAGACTTCCCCAGCATGCTTTTGTCTCAAGGCTTTTGTACTCTGTAAAGAACCCTTTTCCAGATAATCCACATGGCACTCTCTCTCACTTTCTTCAGGTTGCTAAGTTCCTATCTTCTACTTGAGCACTCCATACCTTTTTACCCTCCCTTCTTCATTTTTCCCTACAGCTCTTATTCTCTGACATTTGTGTGTTACCAATTACACTAGAATAATATAAGCCCTTAGAGGGTAGAGACTGTCAGTATTATTGATTCTTATTACTCCAGTGCATAGAACCATGGTTGGCTTAAAGTGGCTGTTCATGGGGCACCTGGGTGGCTCACTCAGTTAAGCATCTGACTTTGGCTCAGGTCATGATCTTCAGTCATGGTTCGTGAGTTTGAGCCCCGCATCAGGCTCTGGGCTGACAGCTCAGAGCCTGGAGCCTGCTTCAGATTCTGTGTCTCCTTTTCTCTCTCTCTCTCTCTCTCTCTCTCTCTCTCTCTCTCTCTCTTTCTCTGCCCCTTCCCTGCTCACGCTCTGTCTCTCTCTGTCTCAAAAATAAGTAAACATTTTTTAAAAAGTAGCTGCTCAGTAAATATTTTTGAGTATGAATTTTTTGAAGTTCTACCTTTATATTGAATTAAAATTAATTTCTTGTGTGTAGCAGTCTTGATCTTTGTCAAAATACTTCTGTTGGATTCTGTACTACTTCTACTAGTTCTTTAAATAGTAGAGGCTAAATATTCACATTCCTAAATACTTTTATGGTTCCTCCTATGACATTCAAGTGTGATGGTGTAGTTCTTAAAATGCTATTAGAGTAGTATGTAGTATTGTAGATATGATTTGATATATGCAAGATATAATCTATTAATCTATATTAACATTATTCTAAGAATGCTGCCTGAAATAAATTAATCTAGCTTTGTCACCTGAAACTTTTTTGGAAAGAAGTCTGGGATAAAAATAAATACAGTAAGACAAGTAACCCTGTTAGATTACTTTACAGTCAACTGAAACAACTTTGCTTTTGTTTTAGTTGCAGATTTTAGGAAATGTTTAGGTATGGTCTTTATGTTTTCACTGGGTTTTTTTTGTTTGTTTCATTATTTTGGCCTGTTTGTTTTGAAATATGTTTTAAATTGTGATAAAAAATATAAAATTTACTGTCTTAACCATATTTAAATATACAGTTCACAGTAAGTAATGTGTAAGTACATTCACATTATAACCAATTTCCAGAATCCTTTTCATCTTCTAAAACTGAAATTCTGTACCCATTAAACAACTCGTTTCCTTCTCCTCCCCTCAGCTTTTGGCAACCACCATTCTACTTTCTGTTTTCATGAAATTTGGCTGCTTTAAATACCTCATATAAGTGGAATTGTGACTGGCTTAGTTCTAAACTTTTTAAGACTAAATATTTTGTTGTATCTGTTGATATATTCTTGAATCATAGTTTTGTCCTTTATTATTGATCCCTGCTTAATTTTAAAGTGGTCTACAGATTCATAAGCAGGATTTTGTGTGTGTGCGTGTGTGTTTTGTTTTTTAAAAAGTGAAAGTTCTTGAGCTGTTTTCCCAAGCAGCGGGCTGTTATTTCCTTGTTCTGGCAGTAAACATGTAATTTTTTTCATATACAGGTTGGGGGTGGGCAGTGTGGTAGAATGTGTATCACATCCTAGCTCTAGTTCTGGCACTTACGAGCTTATAACCATGGGGCTTTGAACTTCATTTTCTTTGGTTTTCTCAACTATAAAATGATAATAACTACCTTGACTGTTGTTTTGATGAGTAAATCAGTTGTATAACCAGAGCACCTTGCCCAGTTAGTGTTGTTGTTGCTGTTGTTTAGTGTTTGAGCTTGTTAGACTGCTTTTCTATCCATACTTGTCATTTAAATACCATCTCGTTTTTCTCATTAGAATAATTTTATATTATATTAGCAGACTTCGAGTGAGGTTGGCAGGGAGGGAGTGCTTCCCATTCATCTTAAATCTTGTTTCCCTATGAACTTCTAACTAACTAAAAAGGGGCACAAATATATTCCCTCAACTTTTAAATTTTCATTTCTGAATCATGACTTTAGATTTAAAATCTCATAACAAATGATCAAAATACAAATGGCAATAATTCTGATAGTAAATAAAAAAAATTCTTAAGTGAATATAAACATTTGTTTGAGTTATTCAACTATGTATATATGAGTGGGGTTCTTTAGAACTTTCTGGGACACGAGGGAAATAAATGCCATTATCCAACTTGAAGCAAATTCAGTTATGAAGACTTTTTTAGAATTCTGAAGTTCAGTAAACGTGTTTTAAAATTGATGTTGAAAAGGTCCAAATGTAAATTTTATGCAACCCCCTTATTTTTCCTTAACTAGATTACAGCGAGGCAAGAAACAACAGATTGAAAATGGTAGTGGAGCAGAAGACAATGGTGACAGTTCTCACTGTAGTAATGCATCCACACACAGTAATCAGGAAGCAGGACCTAGTAACAAACGGACCAAAACATCTGATGATTCCGGGCTTGAGCTTGATAATAACAATGCAACAGTGGCAATTGATCCAGTAATGGATGGTGCTAGTGAAATTGAATTAGTATTCAGGCCTCATCCTACACTAATGGAAAAAGATGATAGTGCACAGACAAGGTAAGTGTGTAGGTTAGCCTTAGATTATCTGAATTTATAATATTTAATTTGGAATTAAAAGGTAGTTTTACATAAGAAGTAAGGGCAGTATTTGTTATATCATTGATTGCCAGCGTTCACTTGGATATTCTGGCTGTGTAGATTGTTATTTACTTCCTTCCTCATGTGCTTCCCATCCACATTTGTGTATCTGAAAGGAATGACACTTCTAGGTAGAGGGAAGAAGAGTTATTTAAATGATACTAAGGTTACCAGTAGACTCTAGAATTCATGCTGGCAAAGATGGCTGTTTTACCACTTATCTCCACACTGCTGTCATTGAGGTCAGATAAGTATCAAATACTTGTTCAATGAGTGATTGAATGGTATGCCATGCTTAAAAAAATTTTTTTTTCAAGGTTGGTGCTTCTAGGCTCTATCTTAAAAACCAGAAAATCCATCAGTTCTTAGACAACAGGAAATTTGCTCATATTCTTACTATTCCTCTTGCTGCTGTAGATGACATAATTCTGCTCATTGGGGTTGAGGGTTATGTTCTTTTCTCCCTGCAGTTCTCCTTATATGTGTTTGTATTTGTCATTTATATCATTTTTGGATGATAAGGTAGGTAGCACTTTCATGTCCTTGTAGACAGATAGTAAGTTTGTACTTTCCGCTCTTCAGTACCTCTCAATAAAAAGGTTTAGGTAGTAGAGAAATAAATTTCTGATACTATTTCGTGAGTAATTGAGACACTTAACATTTTATTTAGCTTGTTAGAAACGTATTCTATAGTTTGAGTATGTTTTTATCATTAATGTAGAAATTAAATTTTTAATTTATTTTTCCAGATACATAAAGACTTCAGGTAATGCCACTGTTGATCACTTATCCAAGTATCTGGCTGTGAGGTTAGCTTTGGAAGAACTTCGAAGCAAAGGAGAATCAAACCAGATGAACCTTGATACAGCCAGTGAGAAGCAGTATACCATTTACATAGCAACAGCCAGTGGGCAGTTCACTGTGAGTATTTAAAAGAATAGCTATTAAAACTGGAAGCACATTCACCAGCTGAGACTGGCAGGTGGTTTGGTGGGGTCTAATCAAAATGGTTCAGGACCCTGAGACCCTGACAGGATGAGAAATTGCAGTGGGGTAGTAGTTACCATTTTGGTATCTTTTGGTTGTTCTTTTATGAATAGTATACGTGACAAGAAGTTTAATCCTAAGATTAAAAAAAAAAGGGCTTTTATGTTTGGTACATCTCACTGCTGTGCTTTAAGCAGTTTCTGATTCTTTCTTTTTCTGTTTTAGGTATTAAATGGCTCTTTTTCTTTGGAATTGGTCAGTGAGAAATACTGGAAAGTGAACAAACCCATGGAACTTTATTATGCACCCACAAAGGAGCACAAATGAGCTTTTACTAAAACCAAGTCTGAGAATGAACTTTTTTTATAGCCTATTTCTTTAATATTAAAGATGTAACGTCTTTACTTTTATGGACAGAATCTTGGATATGTTGTTCAGTTTTCTTTCTGAGCCAGACTCGTTTACACTATTAGAATCTTTTCCCCTTAATTTAAGATTTCCTTTTTGGAAGGGACTGCAATTATTCAAGACTTCTTTCCTTTTAAAAATAATCTAAGTTGTATGTTTTCACTAAGTATGGTTCCATTTGGAGCACCCTTTTGACCCAGGAATTTTTCGTAGTTCTGTATTCTTAAGATTCAGTTGGCTATTCTTTTCCCTCCCCTCCAAAGTTTTTTAGGCCTACAGAATGTTAAATAATACGTATTTTGACTTTTTTTCCTGGAGTCTTGTATATTTATAGTTTTCTATAGAAGCTGTAGTATCTTCATGAAGACCAAGGCTCAAATTTACTGTGCTTAAAAGACAATTCTCATAGGATTATTATTTTCATGGTATTTTCTTCCATAAAATCTCATTTTTTAAAAAGGTTCTTTATGAACTTAGTGTCCATTGTCATGCAATGTTATTTTTTTCCATTTTTTCCCTCTAATTTTGGAATTTCTGATCCTGGGAAAGAGAAACAAAATGTCAAGTTCTGTGAGAACTTGGTTCATTTACAGATTTCACTGAAGAAAGAAAAATTGGTCTTATGTAGTCTTCAAGTGTATATTTAAAGAGGTCTTTTTTGTATTAGCTTTACTGTCATTTCAGTTTCTTTATTATGTGTGTTTGATGTTTTTTCCTATTAAAATATCAGAGATATGGAGATATTTTGCACTTTAGCCTTGATGAAAAGTACAAGATATGTTCAAACCTTCCCTAATTCTTTTCTTATTGGTAGCCACGTAAGTTTCAAGAATAACATGGCGCATAGAACTAACAGTTGGGGGGTTGGGGGAGTTTGCTTCTGTTTGAAAAGTGTGTTCAGCATTTTTGGTGGCCCTATCAGTTTATAAATTTGGTGCTCTGCTAATCACACTCTAGAGAAGCAAGTTAATGGAGCTTGAGCCCTGCCCTAGTGAAAGATTATTCTGTAGAAGAATGTCAGCAAGTAGGGTAAAGTCATTCTCTTCTTAGTTTTATATTGAGGGACAGTGTTGGGCTTTTGGAGCCAGAAGGCTTTATGAAGACAGATCAGAAATATGATTGACCTTGTGTGTTACTTTCATCACTGTCCTGATTCCAGGTATGTTTCCAAGTTTATAATAATCACAGTATTTACAAATACTTTTGTTTGCATTGAGAAATTAACCCCAATGGGTTTTTTGTTTGTTTGTTTTTTGTTTTTGGACAGGGGTGAGTAGTCCTTCAGTACCATTGTAACTAAATAACCTGTCTAGTCATTGTATATATTTATCTGTCATTTTTGACAGATTGGGGCCAGCTTGATATTTTGAATCTTTAGCCCAATATGAAACCTAAAGGCTCATTAAATTTTTTACCATTTTATTGAAAATATTTACAATCTGTTTTTACAGTTTTATTGGTAATCTGTGCCATGAAATTTGAAGACCACCATAAATCAAGGGAAATTTTGTATTCAGTTCCTTTTCTGGTGTAACGTTAAAATTGTATAGATTATTATTAATGCATGTCCACTGAATATAACCCTGGTTTTGTGATATAACTGCTTACATTTTATTGGTGATACTAGATTAGTGGTTGCATTAAATAACTAAATTCCCATTGTGATTAATTGAAATTTTGTCTTGTTGCAGAAAATTATTTGTGAATATAAGCTTTGTGCTTAGAGAATGTTTGTGTTTTGTCAGTATGGGAGGATGTAAACTTTGCATCATTAGTGAATTTATTAGATTTGTAATGCTTTGCAAAATATAATAGCTATTTGATAGAGCATTGAGTGTAGTGTGTGTGTGTGTGTGTGTGTGTGTGTGTGTGTGTGTGTGTGTTGGTGGCTTAGGTACTGTTTTACCATCACTACCAATCAAGGTTTTGTAAAGTATTCTCTAAGTAACTTCTATACCCACTCTTTCAGTTGAGGAACAAAAGGCTCACCAAATGTGGTAAGGGCCTTTGGATACATTCTTAATTTAAAATTTATTATGGCAAAATATGCATAATCAGATTTACAATTTAAACCATTTTTATGGGTACAAATCGGTGGCATTAATTTAAGTACATTGTGTTGTGTACATCATCACTGTCTAATTCTAGAGCTTTCTCAGTATCCCAAACAGAAACTCTGGACCCGTTAAACAATAACCTCCCTATTCCTTTCCCCACCGTAACCCCCAAGCCCCTGGTAACCTTTATTCTCTTTTTTTTGAATTTGACTATCCAAGGCACCTTTTATAGGTGGAATCATATAATATTTGTCCTTTGTGTCTTATTTCATTTAGCATAATGTTTTCAAGGTTCATCCATGTTGTGTTGATGTATCATATTTTGTTTATCCATTTTTCTGTTGATGGACACTTAGGTTGATAGACACTTTTGCTATTGTGAATAACGCTACTATCAACATTTTTATACAAGTATCTAAGTCCCTACTTTAAATTCTTTTGAGTGTATATCTAGAAGCAAAGTTGCTGGGACATATGGTAATTCTATGTTTAATTTTTTGAGGAACCCCAGTTTTCTGCAGGGGCTGCACCATTTTATATTCCCACCAGCAGTGTACAAGGATTCCAGTTTCTCCACATTTTTACCAACACTTGTTATTTTTGTTTTGTTGTTTTTAATAGCTATCCCAATGAATAAAAAGTGTTAATTTCATTGTGGTTTTGATTTACATTTCCCTGATGGCTTGTGATACTAACTAAGCATCTTTTCATATGGTTATTGGCTGTTTGTATATCGTCTTTGGAAAAATATCTTTTCAAGTCTTGCTCATTCTTAATTGGGTTGTGTTTTCTTGTTGAATTGTAGGAGATATTAAAATCTGTTCTGGATATTAATCTATTATCAGATATACAATTTACAAATAATTCTGTCCCATTCTGTGGGTTGCCTTTTTACTTTCTTCATAGTGTCCTTTGCACAAAATTTTTCATTTTAATGAAGTTTAGTTTGCCTATTTTTGTTATCGTTGCCTATGCTTTTGGTGTCCTATCCAAGAAAGAATTGCCAAGTCCAGTGTTATGAAGATCCTCCTGTATGTTTTGTTTCTCCTAAGAGTTTTAAAGTTTTAGCTCTTAAATTTATATCTTTGATCATTTTGAGTTTTGTCCATGGATGCAATTTTGTTTTGTGTTTGGATAGCCACTTTTCCCAGCACCATTTGTTGAAAAGACTGCTCTTTGTCCATTGCATTGTCTTGGCAGTCTTAGTTGAAATTAATTGACCATATATATGAGGGTTTATTTCTGGGCTCTGTATTCCATAGGTCTATATGACTGTCCCTTTGCCAGTACCACACTGTTTTGATTACTGTAGTGTTATAAGTTTTTTTAATAAGTGTTATAATAATAATGTTATAATAAGTTTAAAATTATAATTTTAAATCCTTTGAACCTTGTGAAGAAGATGTTTCCCTTGTACATTTTAGGAAATTAAGGTTCAGGATTCTGATTTGGATAAATAAATATGGAATAATTGAAATGCAAGATGAGAAAAGGCATCTTTTTCAAATCCCCTCACATTTCTACTTGGAAATAGAGTAAAACCTTGGTTTGAGAGCAAAATTTGTTCCGAAAACATGCTCTTAATCCTAAGCCATTCATATTATCAAAGCGAATTTCTAGAATCATTGGCTCAGTTGTGATCATGTGATGTTCAGTGTCACGTACTACTCATAGGGCAAGACATCTCTTCAAGTTAAAATTTATTAGAAATGTTTGCTTGTCTTGCGGAACACTAGCAGAACAAGTTACTCACAATTCAAGGTTTTACTATACTTTTCTAAATTTTAGAAACAGTTATAAGAAAGGAGTATTAGTGTGTAGTTGTTGTCACTGGAAAAATTACTTGAGAACTCTTCTCAATTCATGGAGTAAGGACTTCTGGAAATCTGCTTTCATAAAAGCAGTGAGAACATTGTAAACGTTGTCAAAATCAAGTTTTTTAGAATTCTAAAACTGAACCAAAGTCTGTCAGTAATCGAAAAAGCGTTTATTCAGTAAAAACTGTAACATAAATTTTGTAGCATTATAGATTGCCTTACCCTCCTTTCCCACGTTCCTGGGTTGCCTTGAAAAAGAATAGGCTTGCAACTATGGTAGCAGTGGAAACCAGCAGCCTTGTAGCCACTGGAAGGGGTTTACAGCTCCCTAAAAAGCCCACCCCATAGAACTGTCATTATCTGACCTGTCTGGTTCTTCACTGAACAGCTCTAGTCCCAGAACTTGTCTTATATTTTGTGTGACTCTGCCTTACAGCCCTATCTACAACCTCTTGTTCAGAAACAGTTTCAGTTATTTAACATAGCAGCTTCTCTGAGGCATTGATACCAACTGGGACTAAAAATAAGCTGGCCAAAAAATAAAAGGAAAAGCTGAGGAATGACCTATCTCTGAAAAGCTTCAGCATATTTCTATGAATATAGAAGGCCATGTACATGTTCAAGGTTGTATGCATGCCCAAGGCGGGGGAAAAAAAAAGGAAGTCACTAATTGTACCTGTGGCATTACTTGAGGCTCTGCAAGCAGGAAGTGAAGGCTAAGGTAGGGTTGAAAAAACTGCATGTTGGGGTGTTGAAGGCATGTCTCCACACATTTACAGAGCACTTCAGCAAGGCGAGGGGAGTTATTTCGAGGCATTTAAGGGAATTTCTGTTCAATCTTACCTCATCTGTCAGCTAATGAAGCAGGTATAATGGTCACATATAGGTAAGAATGCAGACTTCACAGAATTAGTCCAGGAAGGTCATTCAAGAAACCACAAACACAGTAGACCTTGAGGAAGTGAAAGGATTCTGTTCTCCAGAGTTGGCACATTATTTTTTTTTTTAATTTTTAAATGTTTATTTTTGAGAGAGAGAGCGAACAGGGGTAGAGGGGGGCAGAGAGAGAGGGGGAGACCCAGAATCCAAAGCAAGGCTCCAGGCTCTGAGCTGTCAGCACAGAACCTGACATGGGGCTTGAACTCATGAACCATGAGATCATGACCTGAGCCCAAAGACTTTAAGTTAGCTTCTAAAAAAATGTGTCCAAAGAACAAAAAGCAACCAGATCTTAAAAACTAAATGTGAGAACAGTTTTTCACCAAATAGTAACATTAGAGAAATTATGACAAAAGAACCATATAGAAATTTTGGATTGAAAAGGTACAGTGAAATAAATTCATTTAAAAATTCCTGGGGTGCTTGGCTGGCTCAGTCAGTAGAGCATGCAACTCTTTGATCTCACGGTTGTGAGTTCAAGCCCCATGTTGTGCATAGAGCTTACTTAAAAAAAATAGGCTCAACAGCTTTCAACTGGTAGAAATATTCAACAAATGTGAACACAGGCCACTAGAGGGTATCCTATCAGAGAACAAGAAGGGAAAAAAGCTGCAGAGACCTGTGGGACGCCAAGTGTATTAACTTACATAAAGGGAGTCCCAGAAGGAGAGGAAGAAAAGGGACTCAGAGTATTTGAAGAAATAATAGCTAAAAATTTTCAAAATTTGATGAAAAACATGAATCTGTACAACTAAGCTCAACAACTCTTGGAAAACAGCAAAAGGAAAGTGATTCATCAAATACAAGGGATCTTTAATAAGATGAACCACTTCTTAAGTTCATTTTTGAGAGAGCACGTGCATGTGTGAGCAGGAGAGGGGTGGGTAGAGAGAGAGGGAGAGAGAATCTCAAGCAGGCTCTGTGCTGTCCATGCAGAGCCTGATGTGGGGCTTGATCTCACAAACTGTGAGATAATCACTTGAGCCCAAACCAAGAGTGGGATGCTTGACTGAACCACCCAGGCACCCCATGGTTAACAGCTTGCTTCTCATGAAAGTCACAGAGGTCAGGAGGTTGTGAATGACAGAGTCATGAAAGAAAAAGTCAACCAAGAATATCTATATACAGCATTTACTCCTCAGAAATGAAAGAAATTAAGATACTCCCACACGCAAACAATGAATTTGTATCAAGTATACCTGCTCTGTAAGAAATATTAAAGGAACTCCTTTAGATGTGATAGGATCTTAGATAGTAACATGAATCTACACAAATAAGTAGAACTGGTAAAGCTGACTACATAATTAAATAGAAGAGATACTATAAATGTATTTGTATTGCCTTGGGATGCTACAACAAAATACCATAGATTGGATGGCTTAAACATTACACTTTGTCATAGTTCTGGAGGCTGGAAAGTCGAAGAATAAGTTGTGGGTAGGTGTGGTCCTGGTGAGGGCCCTCTTCCTGGTGTACAATCGCCTTCTCACTGTTTCCTCACATGGTAGAGGGAGGCAGAGAGCTCTGGTTTCTTTCTGTTCTTATAAGGGGGCCCACCGTTACCGAAACTAAAACAAATTACCTTCCATAGGCCTAACCTGTAAATACCATCACATTAGGGTTTAGGGTTCACTATGTAGATTTGGGGTGGGGAGATAAAAACATTCAGTCTGTAACAGTGCTTTGTTTACATTTCTAATTTAAAAGAAAACTGTATCAAGTAATGCAAAACTGCTGAATGGCTTATAATGTATAATTTTTGGCATAAAACATCAAAGAGAGAATGGAGCAATATTGGAGCAAAGGTTTTCTAGACTATTGAAATCAAGTTGGTATTAATCAGAGCTAGAATATTTCAGATTAAGATGTTGTGATCCCTAGCACAGCCACTAAGAAAATAATTCTACCACAAGTATAGTAAAAGGAAGAAATTAAAATGGTATATAAAAAGGAACATTTAACACAAAAGAAAGCCGTAGTGGAGGAATAGAGAAATAAGACATAAATAGCAAACTGTCAGATTGTAGATCTTGTTGCCATTAAGTATGTTAGATGTTAATGGGTTTAACGCTCCATTAAAAGGCAGATATTAGGTGGCACGAGGGTAGCTCAGTCTTTGAAGTGTCCAACTCGTGATCTCAGCTCAGGTCATGGTCTCACAGTTTGTGAGTCTGAGCTCTGCATCAGGCTCTGCCCTGACAGTATGGATAGAGCCTGCTTGGGATTCTCTCTGTCCCTCTCTGCCCCTCACCTGCTCAGATGTGCGTGTGCCCTCTCTTTTTCAAAATACATAAATAAATTTTAAAAAAAAGGCAGATATGGCAGAGTGGATTAAAAACATGATACAGCTATATACTGTCCGTAGGAAAATAGTTCAAAGAAACAGATTGGTTGAGAGTAAAGGCTAGAACATAAAACAATAACCAAAAGAGAACCAAAATAGCTATACTAATATCAGACAAAATAGACTTAGACAAAAATTGTTAGAGACAGATACTTTATAATGATGAAAGTTCATCAGAAAAATGTAATAATTATAAACATGTATTCAAACAACAGGACCTTAAGGTACATTGCCAGATGAGGCAAAAACTGGTGTAATTGAAGGGAGAAATAGACAATTCAAAATGATAATTGAAGATGTTAATACCTATTGTCATAGAGGACAGTTCCAACTGGGCAGAACAATAGCAAGGAAGTAGAAGACTGGAACAGCACAGTAAAACCAACTGGACCTAACATATCTACAAAAAACTTCACACAATAGCAGAATACCTGGAATGTTCTCCAGGGTGGACAGGTTTACATTAAGCCTCAGTAAATTGAAAAAACATACAGATCTGTATACACACACAGCAACATATGGTCTCTGGCTGTAATGGAGTGTGTTTAGAAATCAATAAAAGGAAGTTTGGTTAACTCACAAATACATGGAAATTAAACTACTAAAAAACTAGTATGTCAAAGAAGTCAAAAAGTAAAGTCGAAAATCTGAATGAAAAGATGCAGCATTCTGGAATTTACGGGATGAAGCTAAAGCAGTGCTTAGAGGGGAAGTTATAGCTGTGGATGTGGGTATGAACAGAGTATCTCCATAACATAACCTTCTAACTTAAGACACTAAAGAACTAACCCCAAACAAGGACCAAAACAAAAAAAGGAGTAAAATAGATAATAGGAAAACAGTAATCAAAACTAAAAGCTGGTTCTTTGAAGACAATAAAATTGACAAACTTTTAGAATGATAAAAATTTGCTAAAATCAGGAATGAGGAACAATTGCTATCACATTGTAGGAAAAATTATAAGGGAATAATGTGAACACCTGTATGCCAACAAATTAGAAAATCTAGATCAAATGGACAAATTCCTAAGAAGACACAAGCTGTGAAACTGGCTTAAGAACAAGTTGAAAATCTGAATAAGAGATGGAATTAGTAATAAGACTTACCATATAGAAAAATGCTGAGGCCCAGATACTTGTGAATTCTATCAAATGTTTACAGAAGAATTAAAACCTTTTCTTTATAAGTACTTCCAAAAATAAGATGAGGCTCATTTTATGATGCTAGTATTACTCTGGTACCAAAGCCAGACAAAAGCATTACAAAACTACAGATCAGTATCTCGTGTGCATGCAGACACATCTGAAAAACAAAATCCCACTAACATGCCAAATCCATTAACCTAGAACAGTTAATACAGGACTTCTTCCAGGAAGATAGAGTAGTGTTCTCCCAGGCAGACAGAAAATAGTCATTGCCAAGGGTTGGGGGAGGAGTGAATAGGGAGTGACTGGTTGCTAATGGGTATGGGGTTTCTTTTTGGGGTAGTGAAAATTAGTAATTCTAAAATTAGTGGTGATACTTGCACAACTCTGTATATTCTAAATCCCTGAAATCATTCCTTAATACTTTAAAAG
The DNA here is from genome assembly GCF_027475565.1 of Acinonyx jubatus. Taxonomy (NCBI): domain Eukaryota; kingdom Metazoa; phylum Chordata; class Mammalia; order Carnivora; family Felidae; genus Acinonyx; species Acinonyx jubatus. Next base: position 45,330,724 of record NC_069395.1, read on the forward strand.
GGTGCATTTTATGGTGGATGCCTTCTCCCTCAATAAGGTTATTTAAAAGTTTTTCTTTTTTCTAGAAAAGTCTTTTACAGACACAACTTTCTGTGCCATTTAACATACTCTGGTCTAACCATACTAGCCTTTTGGGTCCAAGTAAGTATTAGTGTCTAGAGTTTCTTCCAGCTTAAACATTTAATGTTGTATTTTCATACTTAGAATGTCTTTATACCACAGATTATTTATTTGGTGTAAAACTATGGTCTTTTTGAATATGGCGTTATATTTCTTTCCTGCTAAAGAAATTCTCCCCTAGTTGCTGTACTTTTGGAAGTTTAAAGCTGGAAATCACAAATTTCCTTTTCTGATTTTAATTAGGAATTGACTTCATAAGTAAATTAGTTGTGTAGCTAAACTGATTATTTTAGCAAGGTGTAATTGGAGAGTTCTCTTCAGTGTTAATGTTCCACTAAATTTCTTTCAAATGAGCCCCTGAAAACTTTTTTTTTTTTAATGTTTTATTTATTTTTGAGAAAGAGAGTGAGAGCAGGTGAGGGACAGAGAAAGGGAGACACAGCATCCACAGCAGGCTCCAAGCTCTGAGCTGTCTGCACAGAGCCTGATGCGAGACTCAAACCCACAAACCGTGAGGTCATGACCTGAGCTGAAGTTGGACGGTTAACCAACTGAGCCATCCAGCACACCTGAACCCCTGAAAATCGTAAGTGCTTTTTCTTCCAGTATATAACATTATCAGTCTCTACTTTCTTTAGGTGGCTATATTAATTTACTAGAGTTGCCATAACAAAGTACCACAGTTTGGGTGGTTTAAACAGAAATTCATTTTCTGACAGTTCTGGAGGCTATAAATCCGAGATCAAAGGTGGTGGTGTTTCCTTAGGGGCCTCTCTCTTTGACTTGTAGATGGCATTTTCTCCCTTTGTCTTCACATATTCTCCTGTGTATGTTGTGTGTTGTAATCTAAGGACACCAGTCCTATCAAATTAGTGCCCATCCCCAGTGACCTTTAATTACCCTATTTCCAAATACAGCCACATTCTGTGATAGTCAAACATCTGAGTACTTAAACATGAATTTTAGAGAGACATCAATACTGAGGGGCCTAGACACATTTAGCAGGCAATTCCTAAGGTAAAGATGAAAGTACTGTATTATGCTAAATCAATCTCTTAACAAAAAATAACTAAATTTTATTTGGTGACCAGTAATAAGAATACACTGAAGGCAGTACTGCTTCCAGTTGGCAAAAGGTATTTTCTAAAAATGTACTTTCTCTGTTTAGTCTGTGGATTAAAATGTAAACTTCCCAGTTTAAATTTTTTTTTTATGTTTTTTTAAATTTTTTTTTGAGAGAGAGTGTGAGCATGAACAGGGAAGGGGCAGAGAGTGAGGGAGACACAGAATCCGAAGCCGCTCCAGGCTCTGAGCTATCAGCACAGAGCCCAGCATGGGGCTCGAACTCACGAAGTGTGTGTGATAACATGACCTGAGCCGAAGTCAGAGGCTTAACCAGCTGAGCCACCCGGGTGCCCCCTAAACTGCGCAGTTTAAACCAAACACCACTAAGATGATGCCAAAGGAATACTTTTGGGTTTTTAATGAATAAATTCAGGTAAAAAAGAATTGTGGAGATAATGGGTGTTGTCAACATATTGAGAAGTGAGATGTTTTCACATGGACGGTGGTAACTGATTTAAGCAGGTTGGAGGAAGATTGAAAACATCTACAAAATGCTTAGCAATTGGAGACTTTGGCTTGCCTTTCCAGCAAAATCGGTGTGAAAATGGGATAGGTTAATGGTGTATCTGAGGAGTATTTGGACCCACAGAAACTTTCCCTTACCACCAGATAACTCTTTCCACTGTTCCAGCAGGATAAGGGCAATTAGTTCTCTATAGAAAATGACCCAGAGTTGTGTGAGACTTGGGACACCAGGCATAGTAGAGGGGGCCCCATACTTCTGGTGAGATGACTCTGTTCCCTTCCAGCATAAAGTCCCTAGAAATGCTGGAGTTGTAGTTTGCCATGATTTTGCTATCAATCAAAAACTATGTTCTGGGAAAATCTTGGCAGTAGAAGATGGAAACAAAGCTGAAAGTGCTTTCCACATATGTATTGATAATTATTGAGTATAAGGTATACTGGTTAAAAGGGTTTCAGATAGAAAATGTGCAGGAGGCTAGTGGTTAACTATAATTTTGTAATAATTATGTATCAGAATTTTCTATGGGACTGCCTTTTTTTTTTTTATACTTACACTTTTTTTACAATTCCACTTTTGTCTTACATATGTATGTCCTTTGCTGAAGATAGATCATGAAGTGGCTAAAAGCAAGAGCACTTAGGTAAGGCCTGGGGTTGGGTCCTGGCTCCTTCACCTGCCAGTTTTAGAATGGCATTGAATAAATTAATCTCGCTTAGCCTTGCTGTAATTTATAGGATACAATCTGTGTAGAAACAACACTGTGCAGTGCTAAATCTCATAAATACAAGCTATTGCAGTTAATATGCCACTTCCTAGGAAATATTTTCCTACATAAAGTAGGTTGAAGTTTACAGTTTGGGGATAATTGAGATTCAGTTTACTCACATTTCAAAGTTAACAGTCTTATCTACACTTGAGAGCTAGAAAAGGATCTTTAGGCTAGAAGGGGGGGGGGGTGTTGGTCCTTTCTGGGTGTGGAAAGGGTGGCGGCAGAGAAAGGGATCATATAGCTGTGGATGACAAGGTGTTGTAGACAAATGCAGTCACTGTTTTTTTTATTAATACTTCTCTAAAGTTATTTTGAGAGAGTATGCCAGCGTGAGCAGGGGAGGGGCAGGGAGAGAGATAGACAGAATCCCAAGCAGGCTCTGCACTGTCATCACGGAGCGTGATGTGGGGCTGGAACCCACAAACTGAGATCATGACCTGAGCTAAAATCAAGAGTTGGACACTTAATAGACTGAGCTGAGCCACTCCGGTGCCCCCACTTTTTTTTTTTTTTTTTTTAAAAGATGTTCAGCCTTTGTAACCTCTTCCTGGGCTTTGTGAATTCCCTAAAGAGGAAAAATCAATCTCTGTATGGAGACTAAAATTGTGAGGTGCTCACTTTTCCAACCTCCCCTGTAGCTTTAAGCCTGAGATACTGGATAGAAAGTTTGTTCTAGTAAATTGGCTGAATTTGCTGTGTGGTGGAGTCTTTCAAGTGAGAGTAAAGATACTGGTCAGTAAACAGCAATATTCTTTGAATTGGAATAAAAATTTTGGAAAGATTTGGATGAATGAGTATCCCAAATCCTTAACGCCACTAACCGTCACTGAAAATGGAAGAAGCTCCTTGGATGTCTGCTGCCTTGGCAGATGACCCCTTAAGTGCACTTCAAGGAGTTAGTTACCTTGCAAAAAGCAGCCCATTTGCTGTATAGGTAGCTACAATCCTTTATTGCCTGTAGGATATAGAGTCAGATCCCAGCATGTCCTTGGGGACAAGTACTAAGTGTGACCTGAAAGAATGCTTTTTTGATCATATATACTAATGATATGTGGAGTATACCCGTGGAAATAGACTATGTTGGGTCTTGCAGGAATGTAATTTTAAATTGGGTTAAATTATTGATATGGGTACACTTGTACCCGAAATTCTGGCTCAGTTGTCAGCTTGTGGGATGTTGTGGGATGTGGCTCTGTTTACTGACTGAAAGAAAAACTCAGGACTGGCTCATCTAAACTGGAGGGAAGATGCTAGAAATGCTGTGATATAATGTAGAGAAAGGAAATCAAAGACTTAAAAGGGGGAATATTGGAGAGAATGTATTATGTGTGATCTGCTCACCACTGTCTCACTATGTATCTCACAAGAGCCTGGTCAGCTCTCTTTACCTAGGCTTGGGAAATACAGTGGTGAGCAGGGCATCCTTGAATAGTATGTCAGTTGGCCAGGGATGCCTGTGGAAGATGATTATTCAGTGGACATTGCCCAAGCAGCAGTGTGTCAGAAACTTAGTTCCCTTAACTGCTGGCCCAGAAAGGTGTACATAGTTAGAGTCCTACTGTCAGTCAGTAGGACTGACAGGGTGATCAGTATAGTCTGACATAGGATTTTTTTGGCTTTGGCTAATTGGTCATGTGATCTAAAGGGCCAGAGTGGCCCTACTTGATTTATATAACTGAAAACTACAGGTCTGACTTGAGCCACAGTAGTTGTCATGATACCTTAGCAATTCCCAGGCCTGATTTAATTTGTATTTTCAGAGCACTTTGAGAAAGGACCCTGCCAAAACATCACAAGGCTATGATAGGTATTTTCCTCTTAGCCTTCTCCAGAGTAACCTGGGCCATTTGCCAGAGCAATTATGCACCGAGGAAAGAAATTCCTAGACCTTTTGGGATTACTGAACTGGTCTTAAGTTCTGATTTCTGGAAACCAGAACATCATGCATTTATTCAGAGTGGAGTCTGGTTGAACTCAGGTGATAAACGGGGTTTTAACCCAAATCCACCACGTTGGCTCCCAACCCCATTCCTTCCTTCCTTCTTCTATTTCTCGAGTGTATGGTTAGAGTAGTGACGTAAGCAGCTAGCAGAGTCAACACACTGGTTTCCTGATGGTAGAGTAAAAACTGGCTGCTTGTATTAATCAAAATTTAATGGAGCAGTACAACTGATACTATTTTACAATGCACTCAACATCTGCATGCCCCAAACTACCACAGTAGTTAATGGGGACAAGGCGCTAATGTAGCATTATTTGGAATTTTAAAAGTATTTCCTCTTTAGGTTGATAACATTACCTTAACAGAGTTCCTGACTACTTCTCACCACACCTTTCTTTGGAAAATCTGTGTATGTGAAATTAAAACACAACATATATTTTAAATAACAGTAATTTATATATTATTTCTCTATCAAATTAGGCTCCTGGCATAAAGCCCAACGTTATCACTGATCAAAATATGTCATGCTGATAAGCATTTGGCAAGATTTGAGACAGATACTCAATTTAACAATATGTACAGATGGTCCAAGCGCTGGTTTGCCTTGTGGATTTATAGTAATTTTTAAGTATATAAACAAAAAAGTAATAACTTTTTATTTCTTTTTGTGCTCATTTGTAATAATTTTAACTGGCAAAAGTTACAGGGTTTTTTGGGGGGTCATTCTAGTATATCACTTGCAGTTCACCTGTTCGTTTATTTAAATATGATTCTAATGGGAGAAAACACATCCTCCTAGGACTATGCTATAATAACACAAAGAATTTTTTTTTTATTTCTGCTCATCTACTATGTTGATCTCACTCCCTGGATCTTTAAATATGTCATGGCTTTTTTTCTTCCATAGTGTATTTAAAACCTTTTCAGTTATAACTCTTCTCCATCCCCCAAGCTTTATGCTGAGACAAAAAGTTACTTCCTCTAAAAAATAATTCAGGGTAAATATGGATTATGTCCTTGAGACAAAAATCTAAATTTTATACCAAATCCTGTTATCCAAACTTTTACATTCAAATGAAGCAAGAACAAAATTTATTAATGGAGTTTCTACTAATTTTCATAGTCATGTTAGCCTGGGCTACTTATACAAAAAAATGAGCACATACACACACCCAAAAACAAAGCATATCTGTCTCCCACCACCCCCCCAAAAAATCCTTACTTCGTAAGTTCATAAGGTGGCAAGTTTTACTTCTGAGAGGTAGCACAAACAAGCAAAGGAATATTGTACGTGCATTAACTGAGGCACTTGAGATCACCCAATTTAATTTACAGCAAAAACTCTCCAGAATTTCGGTGCTTATGAACAACTATTAGAACAATGGTCTCAATTTACTTTGACAAACTCTTACTCTGACTTCAGTCACCTGACCTTAAACTTAAAAGAAAAACTTATTTCTATCTCAGACAAGTATTTAAATTCTCAAAAGCTAGTAATAAATTAAAAGATCAACGTGGAAAGAAGTATGATTTCTGAAAATTGGGAACACATTTTAGCTCTGTAATTGTGAAATAATGTTAGTGACATGAAAGGGCATTGTTCTATTTAGGGTAATACGTAAAAGGCTTTTGGCTTCATTTTGTGTGCTTAAACAGAAAGACATGAATCAGTTTAAGTAGACATGTGATTAAGAACAGTAAAGGATGGTTCCATAACATACATAAAATTCCAAACACTTTGCAAGTGAAAGTTTTCTGAGTTACTAAATGGTAGGGTGATCTCAGTCATAAACCTGGCTTCATATGAAATGTTTTCATTAAAATTTTAAGTTTTCTTTACAATAAGAAAAAACTGGAAAGCACAGCTCCCAAACTAGCTAAGTTAGAAACTGCTAATTTTCTGAATGAAAACAGCACTGGTTTTTATTTTTACACCACTGAACTAAAAGAATAGAAAAAGAACTACAGTTGGTATAGAGAACTACCAGGCCATCTAGACAGACATCTGGAGTAACTCTTGACTACATTTACCATCTTCTGCAACTGCTGGCTTCTGCTTTGTCGTTCATTGACATTTCAACCCTGTCAGCCACTGTATCCTCGGATGCTGGCTGGACGTGGCCCTCCGACTGTCCTCCCGTGTATGTAGGGGTGCTGTACTTTAAAAGGATCGATTTAAATTGCATCAGAGGTGCATCTGTACGAACACCCATTGGGTCAAAATGAGTTCGGCTCACTCGAAAGCCTGCTTGAGAAAGATAGCACAAAAACTTTTTCAACCTGCAGGAAGGAAAGGAAAAAAAAAGGTTCTGTATTTTTATGTAAATCACAATGTCATTAAAATATAACATATACATTTTGCCATTCACTGGTTGTCTTACTTTGGCATATTCATTCCTTTAATGCTGTGTCTGTGGATGTTGTAATAAAAGGGAGGATGTTCAGTACTGACATCAGTCTTTTGCCTTTTGGCTAAAGTTGTGACTGTTTCATTACCTTTTCTTTTTCCTGAAACATACACATACAAAAAATCAGAACACCTTAATAATGACTCTTTTTGGCCTGATATTTTCTATTGTGAAAGATTTAAATATTGATCAATCTTATAATAATTTTTGAGAACCCATAGAGATTAGTCTGATTCTCTTTACATATAAGAACAGCTCAGATACTTTATTTTTAAAACTTATATTTTACTTTATTCTAAAAAGGATTTAAGACACCCCTGCTGAAGGTGAGTGGCCTGGCTGAGGTTACACAACAAACAGGAGTAAAATGATGCTCTTAAATCCAATGCTTATTGCAATGTACCATAATGCCTTTACTCTCCCAACTGAGGATTAAGTAGAATTGTGAATATTAGCAAATTAGTTGAAGATGCCAACTAAACATGACCATTGGAAGGAGCATTTAGTAGTTATTAAACCATATACTATTAAAAGGAGTTGAAGTTTTCTTGGCTTTGAAGATCAACACTAAAATGTTGAGCAACTAATAAAAAATTGTAATTCTGTCCTTTGTCATTCACTGACATTTCAACCCTGTCAGCCACTGTATCCTCCGATCCTGGCTGGATGTGGCCGTCCGACTGTCCTCCAGTATAGGGGTCATGTTAGCCTGGGCTACTTACACAAAAAATGAGCACTTACACACACTGAAAGCAAAACAAATCTATCCCCTATTCCCACCAAATCCTCACTTTATAAAAGGTGGCAAGTTTTACTTCTCACAGGTAGCACAAACAAGCAAAGGAATATTGTACGTGCATTAACTGAGGCACTTAAAATCACCCAATTTAATTTACAGCAAAAACTCTCCTTCAGAATTTCAGTGCTTGTGAACAATTATTACAACAATGGCCTCAATTTACTTTGACAAAATCTTACTCTAACTTTAGTCATCTGACCTTAAACTTACAAGAAAAATGTATTTCTATCTCAGGCAAGTATTTAAATTCTCAAAAGTTAGTAATAAAAGATCAATGTGGAAAGAAGTATGATTTCTGAAAATTGGGAACATATTTTAGCTTTGTAATTGTGAAATGACATTAGTGACATGAAAGGGCATTGTTCTGTTCCTCTGTCTTAACACTATCTAGTTCTTTTTATTAGTATTCAAAACACATTTAGAATCTAAGCTTTTAAAGAGCAAAACAAAACCTTAGACATTAAGACACTGACATAAATCTTAAAATCCTTTGGATTTGAATTTGTAATCCCTAATACAACCATATTTTAAAGTGTGCATGCACACATCCCAAATTATAAGAAAGGCTATATAGTAAATTCTTCATGGCTAGAGAACAGGGTCTTATGGTTAATGGAATTGTGATGTATGTTGATGAGAAAGTTTAAAAGAATTAGAATAAAACTGAATATTACTGTATCAAATATAATTTGAGCTTAGTTTGGTTCACATGGTTCTTCAAGGTCTTCTAGTTCTTTCAAGGGGATCACCATATATTAGAGATGTGAACAAGTAAGTACATGTTAATAGAAATTCTGAACTGTACAAATGCCAGATAAACAAGTTTTACTATAGTTATGTTGTCAGTATAATACGGTAAAGAAGCATTTTAAAGTAGGCCACCAGAGCAATCTCTTCCTGCCCTTCTAACTGCGTTTTTGCACTAATACATACATATTTACATATATACACACGGACATATACATACCTTGTGCAATGTAGTTATCTGGTGTGGTATCATCTGTAGTCTTAATAAACACACCACATTCTTCTAAAATAAAAACATGGGAATAACAAAATATTTTACAGAATGACCTTAAGCAACAATTCAAACTTTAAATAAAAGCTTACAAAATTCTATACACACTGCTTTTATGAAATAGGAGATTCTGTGGTAAAAACAGGCTACAAGGTTTACATTTTTAACTGCCTAACAATAGCTGCTGCTTTTAATGACTTAACTAGAATGTCTAATAGGCCCACCCTTGTATCAACAGCCAGATAAAACTACAAAAGCCTATTTTATACCAAAGAGAAAATAAAGGACAAAAAACAGTTGTAATGAGTGAAAGTGTACAGCTTCTGTGTCTCGATGGATATTACGAAAATTTTCGACCACACTATTCTCAGAATTACCCAAGGTTTCTCTCTGTCTAAAGCAGGTATAGGATAATAAAACCACAAGACTTTTAGTTCTTTTAGTCGACTAAAATGAGAAAAAAATATATGTATATTTTAATAAAATTGTTACTCATTTCAAGCCCTGAATGTAAATGTCACCTTGCTTGAGATTTGAAGGTGTAGGAACTGAAAACTGACTTTGAGGAGTACACTCTGATTCAAAGATTAATGTCTTTATTAGGGTCTGAATGTCATCTAAACCATGGTGAAGAGATTCAAATAGCATTCTTTTGAGGAATCCAGTATTGAAAAGGGAACTTGACCTGGAAAAGAAAAAAAAAAAAAAAATAGAACTGGCTTTGAGAAATGTCTATTAAAAATAAAAGTCTCAGGGCACCTGGGTGGTTCAGTTGGCTAAGCACTCTTGATTTTGGCTCAGGGCATGATCTCATGGTTCATGAATTTGAGCCTCCATCAGGCTCTGCACATTGAGTGCAGAGCCTGCTTGGGCCTGCTTGGTACCCTCTCTTCCTCTCTGCCCTCCACCACACATGTTCTCTCTCAAAATAAATAAACTTTAAAAAAAAAAGTCTCCATAATTTAATCACAACTAACTTAATTTATAGGATGGAGTAAATGCTGAAATTAAAGAATTTATGATTTATTTTAATGTTTACTTTTGAGAGGGGGACAGGGGCAGAGGAGAGGGAGACACAGAATCTGAAGTAGGGTAGGCTCCAGGCGCTGAGCTGTCAGCACAGCCCAATGAGGGGCTTGAGCTCATGAACCGTGAGATCATGACCTGAGCCGAAGTTGGATGCTTAACCAACTGAGCCACCCAGGTGTCAAGAATTTATGGTTTAATTTAAAATTACTTTCTATTTGCCCACACCTTTTATCATGTTATTTCTCTAAGTTAGTGGGATTAGTTGTGGAAATTTCACTCACAGTAAATCAACAAAGAATTTATTGAGCCCTCAGGTAAGGTGTGAAAGACTACTAGCCCTGTGGTATATACGGGTGTGGAAGATATACCAAAGTATAAAAGACAGTGTTTACCCTATAAAAGCCTATAAATCTAGATAGGACCTAGACAGGCGCACAGTGTGAAACATAAGTTTTCATAATGCATATTCTTGTCAGTAAATCTTAATCCACCTTGTGTATGGTAAAGTGGGGTGGGACAGGAGTAGGTATAGGAGAATTACAGTGCTGATGGTGATTCAGTTAAAAAATGGCACAAGGGTAAGTCTCATCGACCTCCCATTTAATTTGAGAATGACCGGTATAATGGACAGAATATGAAATTCCAAGTCAGATAAACCTGAATTCACATGCTGGCTCCACCACTTACTATCTATGTAATCTTGAGTAATTACTGCTTTTGAGTCTCTTATTGTTCATCACAAAATAGAAAATAAAATTTTTCAGTCTTGTTATGGGAATTGAGATAGCACACAGAAAATCCTAAGTATATCCTCAATGAATGACAGCTATTACTATTTGGTTAGCAAATACATATGAAAAGATGTATGACTTTAAAGTGTCAAATGAATGATCGATGTGAGATTTACTAAAATGGGATTTAGAAATTTTGGGTGAAACACCGGAAACTTCAAAGAGGACACAATTTGAACTGGATCTGGGGAAAGGGGAAGAGACTGTGCATGAGAGTAAAGACATGAACAATGGCTCTGAGTGAGGAAATCTTTGCAGGTGAGTCCCATCTAAACAGCTTTACCTAAAACAAAAGCATGTACTTTCACATGTCCTTCACACTTAAAACTAATTTCTTGAAGACTTATATCAGTTGACTCTTCTATAAGAAGTTACGGTGATCATTTCATAATCACATCCTAGTTCTGCAAACTGTCAGCTGAAAAAAGCCTCATTCTTACTAATTCAGAAATGAATGATCTAGTTTGCAGATCTGCCAGGCTCTTTTTGATCTCACCATCTCTTAGCAGTGTCACAAACTTGTGAGAATAATGGTATAGAAAAATCTGAAAACAGAAAACACTTTAGGTTCACAGGGGTAGAAGAATTATAATTATTTACCTAGACTTAAAAAAAAATTAAATTGAAATTTGTTCTTTTACCACACATAATAAATCAATATGTAAATCAATTTTGAATACTGGCCTTCCTTAACATAATTCCTATGACGGAATTATGTCTCGATAAACCCATTACAAGCTGAAAATGCATGTACTAGAACTAACCTCCCGAACATCATAGCATAACCTAACTACCTTAAACATTCTCAGAACACTTAAATTAGTTAACAGTTGGGCAAAAAATATTCAGCACAATGTCTATTTTATAAAGTGTTGATTATTTCATATGATTTATTGATTATATTGAAAGTGGAAAAACTGAATGGTTGTTAAGTGTACTGGTTGTTGATCCTCATGATCGTTTGCCTGGCTGGGAACTGTGACTTAATGCTACTTGCCAGCATCATGAGAGAGGACCCATATTGCATATTGCTAGCATGGGAAAAGATTAAAATGCAAAATTTGAAATACACTTTCTATTGAATGTGTATCGCTTTTGCACCACTATAGAGTCAAAAAATCCTAAGTCAGGAACCATCTGTATATTCTTATGCTTAAGCACATACCATAGAGGTCCAAGTTCTATTGCTGTCTTTCCAGGCATGCTTCCATGACAGTTACAGGGCAGCTGTCTATATGGGTTTTCTGTGAAAATATAAAAAGAACTCAAAGGAGAAATGACAATGTAAATAGTAATTGTTGTTAATAATTTGCGGCTACTATATAATGAGGATCTACTATGTGCCAGGTATTATGCTAAGTATTTTATGCATTTAAAAAATTTAATCCTTACAACTCTCTGAAGTAGGTAGTGTTAAAATCTCAATTATCCAGATCAGAGAATTAAAACTTGAGAGGTCATAGAAATCCAGGTCAAATGGCTTATTAGAGGCAAAACTTCTACTAGGGTTTAGTCACTATGCTACATGAAACAATTTAAGTAGGAGAAAGTCTAGAAGTCCACAAGACACTCATTTAAAATCAACTGATTGGGGTATAAATTATATGCAATAAAATTTATACGTGTTATGTGAAAAGGTTGAGTTTTAATAAATGTAACCAACATCCCATCAAAATAAAGACATTTCTCATTAGTTACTTCTGCATTTGGAAAGAAAACAAATTACACCTTAGGCTCGATTCATATTCAGCCCCCCAAATAGGTTAGAAGAATCTTAATTCAGTTTAAAGAACAGTGTGAGACCTTATAATCACAGGGAAATTGGGGAAATACTAGCATTATTCTTAGTTTCCAAAAATGGGCAATATTTTACTATGGACTATTCAGTTCACTTAAGCCTCAGAATAGTCATTTTAAATCAGACTCTCTCCAACTGACTTCCCCCAGGGCATTCCTAGGTTATCATCCACTTTCTTGGAATGGCCTGATCTGATCAATCAGTTCTAGATATATTCAGAACTCAGAATTACTTGGTAGGGCCATAGGTCTATGGCCCATTGCTATCCAACATCACTGTTACTGAACGTAATTAAATGCCATAATGCACAGATACGAGATCTTATTTTAGATTTACTTAAAGGCTTCTTCCTTCACTGTTTCTACTAGATCAACTTTTCAGTATTATTGAACTCTAAGCCTTATCATCAACATTAGATTTGTTGAGAACTATGTTCCAACGTTATATGAATATATTCAAGAAGTCTTTCCTGGAACCATTAAATAACTAAACTACAAAACTATAGGCAGTATTATCCAAATTAGGGTAATTTATATTTACAGTTCTTTCAGTTATACCCACTTACCACAGGCAGGTGGCAGCACACACATGAATTATTAGTCAGTTTGTTTCTTGATGCATCTACAAAATGCTCCCATCATACCAACCTATGTCTTTTCCCAAGCCCCTTACCTAGGATTTCTAAGTGCTAGGTCAGCAATAGCAAATTCCCTCTTTGACAGGTCAGGGCTATCATTTCAAGTTACTAGTAGCAAAAAACGAAGGAATAAAGAAAGAAAACTAGTTATGTCCAGGTCACTGGTATATAGGCTGTGAAGACAATTCTAGATGAGGAATTAAAAATATTTGGAGACTTCTATTTACATGCAATGGATTAAATGTGTACTTTATCTCTGCTGTCTCCTAAAGCATTATTTAAATGAGAACAAAGGAATAAAAATCGAACCAAACGATAAATAAATTGGGAGGAAGTAACAAGATGATGAGAGAGGTCAGTAAAATTTTAGAAGTGGAAATAAGGTACACAAGGGGATAACTGATTTAGCAGGCCAGAGAATGCTAAAGCCTAAGCCTGAAATGGGCAGACAGGCTACCAACAAAACAGCAAGCCCACTAGTGTTGTGGGACTCCAGAAAGAGCTGAGAATTGAAGGTACTTATCATCTCGAAAGATGGGTATAGGGTTGGTACTGCAAAAAAGAGGTCTAGCTAAAAATTTTGAAGGGGTTCAATTAAGACCCCTAGATTTCCTTCTCTAATACCCACAACCAGGCTCTGTGCTTCCTCATTCCAAAAGATGAAGTTAATCTTGGATAAGGCTGAACCAAGATTCTTGTGAAATAAGAATAGGACACTATTAAAAAAGAAATAATAAGAAAATATGAAGTAACTTTAAAAAAGACAAAATATGACAAAAATTTAAAAAGAAGAGTTGGAAAATAACAATCAGGATAGCTATAAAGGAGAACTAAATGCCAAAGAAATGAATAGGATTATTAAAATAAAACAGAGGATCAATCTAGAAGATCCAATATATAGCTAAAATTATTTCCTGGAAGACAGAAAAGAGACTTTGAGAAGAAAATTATCGAGAAAAAATAACGCAAAAATAGACACATAGATCGATGGAACAAAATAGAGTCCAGAAATAAACTCACAATTACATGGTCAATCTATGACAAAGGAGGCAAGAATATACAATGGGAAAAAGACAGTCTTTTCAAAAAATGGTGCTGGAAAAACTTGACATCTATATGTAAAAGAATGAGACCGAACCACCTTTTTACACCATACACAAAAATAAACACAAAATGGATTAAAGACTTAAATGTGAGACCTGAAACCATCTCTTCTAGAAGACCGCACAGGCACTAATTTCTCTGATATTAGCTGTAGCAACATTTTTCTAGATATTATCTCCTGAGACAAGGAAAACAAAAGCAAAAATAAACTATTAGGACTACATCAAAATAAAAAGCTTTGCATAGCAAAGGAAACAACGAACAAAAAAATTCAGCCTACTGAATTAGAGAAATATTTACAAATGATATATCCAATAAAGGGTTAATATCCAATATACAGACAGAACTTCTACAACTCAACACCGAAAAAAAACAATCTGAATAAAAAATGGGCAGAAGACCTGAATAGATGTTTTTCCAAGAGGACATACAAGTGGCCAACAGACACATGAAAAGATGTTCAACATCACTAATCATCAGGGAAACAAATCAAAACCATAATATCACCTTACACCTGTCAGAATGACTAAACTCAAAAAGACAAGAAATAATAAGTAAACTGGTATAGTCACTCTGGAAAACAGTATGGGAGTTCTCCCCCAAATTAAAAGTAGAAATACTATATGCTCCAATAATTCCACTAGTAGGTATTTACCGAAAGAATACAAAATCACTAATTCAAAAGGATATATGCATCTCTCTGTTTACTGCAGCATTATTTACAATAGCCAAATTTACAAATAGCCAAATTATGGAGATATATGTACATCTCCATATCTCCACACACAATGGAACATTACACAGCCATAAAAAAGGACAGCATTGTAGCATTTGAGACAACCTGGATGGACCTAGAGTGTGTTATGCTAAATGAAGTAAGTCAGACTGAGAAAGACAAATGATTCCACTCACAAGTGGAATCTAAAAAAAGCCCCAGAAATGAATAAACAAACAAAAAGCAGAGTCAGACCTATAAATACAGAGAAAATCTGATGGTTGCTAGAGGGGAGGGGAGGGGAGGGGAGGCTGGGCCAAATGGGTGAAGGGGAAAGGGAAATACAGGCCTCCAGGCCTTCAGTTATGGAATGAATAAGTCAAGGGAATAAAAGACATAGCATAAGGAATACAATCAATGATACTGTAATGGTGATGTACTGGAACAGATGGTAGCTATATTTGTGGCATTATGTATAAATTTGTCAAATCACTAAGTTGTACACCTAAAGCTAATGTAGCATTGTGTGTCAACTACACTCAAAAAAGAAAAAGTAAATTAAAAAAAAAAAGAAAATGTGGTACATATATAATAGAATATTATTCAGCCACAAAAAAAGATTAAAATCCTGCAATTTGTGACGTGAATGAATCTTAAGGGCATTATGCTGGAAGAAATCAAACAGAAATACTTTATGATCTCATTTATATGTGATATCTAAAAATGTTGAACTCCAAAAAAAAGAGTACACTGGTGTTTGCCAAGACCTGGGGGCAGGGGAAATGAAGAGATGTTGGTAAGAGGCTGCAAACTTTCAGTTATAAAGAGAAGAAGTTCTGGGGATCTAATAATGTACAGTGTGGTGACTGTAATTAACAATGCTATACTACATAACTGAAATTTGCTAAGAGAGTAGATCTTAAATGTTCTCATCACACACACACAAAGGTAACTGTGAGGTGATGAAAGTGTTAACTAATCTTATTGTGGTAATTAGTTCACTATATATATATAAAATCAATGATACACATTGTATATCTTAAAGTGACACAGCTTTTGTTAATTGTATCTGGATAAAGTTGGAAAAAATGTAAGTTCGAAAGGAAGGACCTCACCTATGAAAAGAAAAGAAAGAAAGAAAAGAGAACAGAAAAGAGTCGCCTGGGTGGCTCAGTCAGTTAAGTGTCTGACTCTTGATTTCAGCTCAGGTCATGATCTCACAGTTCATGGACTCAAGTCCTGTGTCAGGCTCTGCACTAACAGCATGGTACCTATTTGGGATTCTCTCTCTGCCCCTCGCCTGCTCACGAGTATATGAGCTCTCTTGCTCTCTCTTTCTCTTTCTCTCTCTCTCTCTCTCTCTCTCTCAAAAATAACTAAATAAATGTTTAAAAGAGAGAAGAAAAGAAATATTCCAGGGCTGGGAAGATGGTAGAGTAAGAGGAATGTTAAGCTCACCTCGTCCCATGGCTACAACTAGGTAACAGTTACATCATAGATAACCCAGGAAATGACCTGAAGACTGGAAAAACAAACTCCACCACTAAAGGCAGAGAAGAGACCACACTGAAGAGGGTAGGAAGGGCAGAAATGCAGTGGGGAGCAAAACAGTGTCACCATCTGCCATGGGGAGAGGAACAGATGATTACACCTGGAAGGAAGCTCACTCAATGAAGACAGATAACCATAACGTTTGGCTTTGAATTTCATCAGTTCTTAAAACCAATAGTACTTAAAGCCCAGAATTTTAAAAATCAGTGGACTTGGTTCTGGGAGAGCCTGGAGGGCAACAGGAAGTGGAGTCCCTGCCCTTAAAGAGAGCATGGAGCCCTTAAAAAGGAGCCCTGTCCTTAAAAAAAGCCCATGGAGATTCAGTGTAGAAACAGCAATTTGAAAATGCCTGGGACATGGGGAGGGAGAGTAGTTTACTCATTTTGGATCATGTCCTGGAGGAGAAGGGATTGCCAAGGGACTTCTCTAGGGTCAAAAGAGCTGTCAGGCACAATATCCCTGTCCCACCCTCAGCATAAACACATGGCTATGTGGAAACCAGTGACATTCACTACATAACCTGCTTACACCACACCACTACCCCTCCAGCCGGACCTGCCTCAGTCCCAGGGCTGCAAGTACCCTCCCCTAGAAGACTTGTACAAACCTTGCAATACTAGGTCTCCTGACCCATATGTTTTGTGTGGCCTCAGTTTCAGTGGCAGTGGCTACACAGGCTTTTTGGAAGCCTCGTGTACCTTGTTAAAATTGTGCACTCCACCCATACATCCCTGGGTCCCTGCAGGTCTCATTTTGCAAACAGACTGCCATGCACCTTGTTAAAACTGCACACCCCACCCTGGGGACCAAACACTGCCCATAACAGGCAAATAGAGACTCAGTGGATGACTGGACTCAAGGGAAAAGCAGCCAGGACACAACAGCAGGGTGTGTTAACACACAGAAGACATGCCTTAAGCACCGGGCTCTGGTGAAGGGGGCATTACACTGCAGGGCACTACAGGACCTTTTCCTCATAAGGTAATTACTTTCAAGAGCAGGAGATGTAGCTGACCTTCCTAACACATAGACACAGAGACAAAACAAGGAGACAGAGGAATATGTCCCAAATCAAAGGATAGGACAAAACCACAGCAAGAGATCTACACAAAACAGATAGAAGTAATATTCTTAAAAGAAAATTAAAAATAATGATCATAAAGATAGTCACTTGTCTTGAAAAAACAGCAAAGGACATCAGTGAGACCCTTAACAAAGAGATAAAAAAGAACCAATCAGATATGAAGAACACAATAAATGGAATAAAAAATATACTAGATGGCTAAAGTAAGCAAAGGAACAAATTAGCAATCTGGAAAATAGAGTGATGGAAAGTAATCAAGCTCAACTGATGAGAGATAAATAATTCTGCAAAATGAGAACAGACTTAGGGAACTTAGCAACTCCATCAAGCACAACAGCATTCACATCATAGGGATCCCAGAAGAAGAGGAGAAAAAGGGGCAGAAAATATATTTGAAAAAAAATATTGGAAAACTTCCCTAATCTGTGGGAAAAAGATATCCAGATTCAGGTGGCACAGAGATCCCCCAACAAAATCAACCCAAGGAGGTACATGAATACACACAGTAATTTAAATGGCAAAAAGTAGTGATAAAGAGAGAATTTTTAAAGTATCATGAGCAAAGAAGAAAGTTACATACAAAGGAAACCCCATAAACCTATCAGTGGCTTTTTCAGCAGAAACTTTGCAGACCAAAAGGGAGTGGAATGACCTATTTCAAGTGCTGAAAGGAGCAGCACCTGTGTGGCTCAGTCAGTGGCTCTTGATTTCAGCTCAGGTCATGATCACATGGTTCATGAGATGGAGCCCTGCATTGGGCTCTGCAATGACAGCATGGAGTCTGCATGGGATTCTTTCTCTCCCTCTCTCTGCCCCTCCCCTGACTGTGCTCTCTCCGTCTCTCTCAAAATAAATACACTTAAAACACACACACACACACAGACACCCTCGGGGCACCTGGGTGGCTCAGTTGGTTAAGCCCCGACTTTAGCTCAGGTCATGATTTCATGATTCATGAGTTCAAGCTCCACATCAGACTCTCCACTGTCAGCACAGAGCCCGCTCCGGATCCTCTGTCTCCCCCTCCCCCCACCCTCTCAAAATAAACTAAAACAACAAAACAAAACAAAACCCCTCAACAAAGTAGGTTTAGAGGAAACATAAAGGCTTTATATGAAAAACTCACAGCTAACATCAGAGTCAGTGGGGAAAAACTGAGAGCTTTCTCCCTAAGGTCAAGAAGACAAGCATGTCTGCTCTTGCCAGTTTCATTCAACATAATACTGGAAGCTTTAGCCACAGCAATCAGACAACAAAAAAAAAAAAACAAAAGGCATCCAGATTGGTAAGGAAGAAGTAAAACTTTCATTATTTGCAGATGACATGATACTATATATAAAAAACCCAAAAAAATTATACCAAAAAAACCGCTAGAACTTGGTAAATGAATTCAGTAATGTTGTGGGATATAAAATGAATGTACAGAAATCCACTGCATTTCTATACACTTATTTAAGTAGCAGAAAGAGAAATTAACATAACAATCCCATTTACAACTGTACAAAAAAAAAAAAATCACAAAATACCTAAGAATAAACTTAACCAAAGAAGTTAAAGACTTGTTCTCTGAAAAATATAAAACACTGATGAAAGAAACTGAAGATGACAAAGAAACGGAAATCCATGCTCATGGATTGCAAGAACAAATATTGTTAAAATGACCATATTACCCAAAGCAATCTACGGATTAAATGTGATCCCTATGAGGGCTTCTGGGTGGCTCAGTTGGTTAAAATGTCTGACTCTTGACTTTGGCTCAGGTCACGAACTCATGGTTTTTGACATCAAGCCCCATGTGGGGCTCTGCACCAACAGTGTGGAGCCTGCTTGGGATTCTCTCTCTCTGCCCCTCCTGTGCTCTTTCTTGTCCTTTCTCTCTCTCAAATAAATAAACTTAAAAAAAAATTTTTTTAAATATGACTCCCTATCAAAATACCAACAACATTTTCCACAGAACTAGAATAAACAATCCTAAAATTTGCATGGAACCACAAAAGACCCTGAGTAGCCAAAGCAATCTTGAAAAAGAAAACAAAATTAGAGTTATCACAATTCCAGATTTCAAGTTATATTACAAAGCTGTAGTAATCAAAACAGTATGGTATTGGAAAAAAAAAAAAGACAGAGATCAATGGAACAGAATAGAAAGCCCAGAAAAAACACCCACAAATATAAGGTAAATTAATTTTTAACAAAGGAGGCAAGAATATGCGATGGAAAAACAGTCTCTTCAACAAATGATGTTGGGAAAACTGGATAGCTACATGGGAAAGAATGAAAGTGGCCTACCTTCTTATATCATACATAAAAATAAACTCAGAGTGAATTAAGGACCTAAATGTGAGACTCGAAACCATAAAAATTCTAGAAGAAAACAGAGGCAGTAATTTCTCTGAAACTGGTCATAACAACATCCTTCTAAATATGTCTCCTGAGACAAGGGAAACAAATACAAAAATAAACTATTGGGACTACATCAAAATAAAAACCTGCACACTGAGGGAAACAACCAACAAAACTAAAAGGTAACCTACGGAATGGCAGAAGATATTTACAAATGACATATATGATAAAGGGTTAGTATCCAAAATATATGAAGAATTTACACAACTCAATACCAAAAAAATCCAAATAACTCAATTAAAAATGAGCAGAAGACTTGAACAAACATTTATCTAAAGAAGACATACAGATGGCCAACACATGAAAAGATGTTCAACATCACTCAGGGAAATGCAAATCAAAACTACAATGAGATATCACCTCACACCCATCAGAATGGCTAAAATCAAAAACTCAAGAAGGGCACCCCGGTGTCTCAGTCCGTTCAGCATCAGACTTCAGTTCAGGTCATGATCTCATAGTTTGTGGGTTTGGGTCCTGCGTCAGGCTCTGTGCTGACAGCCTAGAGCCTATTTTGGATTCTGTGTCTCCCTCTTCTCTCTGCCCCTCCCCTGCTCTCTCTCTCTCAAAAATAAAGAAACAAAAAAAAAAAAAAAAAAAAAAAAAGAAACAACAAGTGTGGGCAAAGATGTGGAGAAAAAGGAACTTTGTGCACTGTTGGTGGTAATGCAAACTGGTGCAGCCACTGTAGAAGACAGTATAGAAAGGGCGCCTGGGAGGCTCGGTTGGTTAAGCATCCGACTTTGGCTCAGGTCATGATCTCCTGGTTCGTGGTTTCAAGCCCATGTCGGGCTCTGTACTGAGAGCTCAGAGCCTAGAGCCTGCTTTGGATTCTGTGTCTTCCTCTCTCTCTATCCCTGCCCGCTCATGCTCTGTCTCTCTCTCTCTCAAAAATAAACATTAAAAAAAATTAAAAATAAAAAGACAGTATAGAAGTTTGTCAAAAAATTAAGAATAGAACTATCCTACAATCACTCTATGATCTAGTAATTGCAGCACTGGGTACTTACCCAAAGAATATGAAAACGCTAATTCAAAAAGATATATGCATCCTTATGTTTACTGTAGAATTATTTACAACAACCAAACTATGGAAGCAGCCCAAGTGTCCACTGATAGATAAGTGGGTAAAGAAGATATGGTGTACACACACACACACAAATGGAGTATTATCCAGCCATTAAAAAGAATAAAGTCTCACTATTTCCAACATATATGGGTTTACAGAGTACAATACTAAGTGAAATAAGCCAGAGAAAGACAAATATCACATGATTTCACTCATATGTGGAATTTAAGAAACAACAAACAAAGGGAGGGAAAAAAATGAGAAATCAAAAAAAACAGATTCTTAGCTATAGAGAAAAGATGGTTTACCGGAGGGAAAGTGGGTTGAGGAGGATGTGTGAAATAGGTGAAGATTAGGAGTGCACTTGTCTTAGTGAGCACTTAGTAATGTATGGAACTGATAAATCATGCTATTGTACACCTGAAACTAATATAGTACTGTGTGTTAACTACACCAGAATTAAAATTAAAAATAATTTCCCAGAACTAAAGAACTCAAGTTCCTTAAAGGGCTCACAGATTATCCAGGCACAATAAATTTAAAAAGATGAATTAATACACATATTACAAAATTATTTTAGAATACTGGGTAAACAAAGGATGTTTTAAGAGCATTCACAGAGAAAAACACACAAAGGACTAGATATAAGAACAATAGCAGACTTCTCAATATTGGAGGCTAGAAGACAATGAATACAATAATACCTTACGCATTCTGAAGAAAAACGATTTATAACCTACAATTCTATACTTGGCCATGTGATTCTTCTCAGGAAGCTACAAAGTGTTCATTCAAAATGACATAATAAACAAGGATAGTGGAAAAATATACAAGAGCCAAGATATAGGAGACTCATCAGAAGGAGAAAGCCAAAGAACATCTCCGAGACGCTGGTTAAAAGGAAGCCCCAGGACGACACCTTTCAGCGGACTTGCAAAACAAAGCACCCAGAGGAGAGTGGGAGCACTGTCTCCAGGGAGGTGACACTGGGACTGAAGATAGCCTGATGCACCTACCCACACAGGAAGAAGCTGTGAAACTGTAGCAAAGGGTTTAGGAATGGATTATGAAAAGTGCACATACACAAAAAAAACGAACAAAAACAGCTAATGATTAATTCCAGAGTTATCCAAGAGTTGCATTTACAAAAGGGAACATTATTACAGCATATTAACTGGTTCATCTGTGTTGGAAAAGACTTCTAAGATAGCAAATGACCTTGTCTCCTGGTTTTCATACCCTTATGTAGTTCCCCTTCTTAAGTGTGAGATCACAACATCTAGAGCTCATTTCTAATTACTAAAATATGGCAAAAATGATGGATATTATTAGACTAGGTTACAAAATATCATGACTTCTGTCTTGCTTTTTCTCACGCTCTCTCTGGTTCTTGCTGGATCATTCTGATGAAGCAAGCTGCCATGAGAAACTATAGATAAAGAGGAATGTATGATTAGGAACTGGGGAAGTCACTGAGCAGCAAGCAAGGTGCTGAGGTCTTCAGTCTAACAACTTACAAGGATCTGAATCCAGGGAGTAACTATGTGAATAAGCTTGTAGGCAGATCCTAACCCAGTCAGGCTTTGATTGCAGCCTTGGCAAACACCTTAATTGCAGCCTGGAGACCCTGAGCTAGTGGACCCAGCTAAGCCATGCCCAGATTCTTAACTCAGAGAAACTATGAGACAATAAATGTTGTTTTAAGCCACTAAATGTTGGACTAATTTGTTACATAGCAACAGATAACTAATACAACTTGTAAACAATAGTTTTATATTTATAAAAATATAAACACTGAATACTGATTTAGCCAACACTGGAGAAGGGAGGTACACGCATGTGACTAGGTTGGTTTAAGAAGCTGAATATTCTTCCATGGAAAGAAGTTATAGGTACTATAAACATGCCATTTAGAAATAGGGATGTAAACATTAGAAGAAATAGCTCTGATATTTTAGCTGGTAACTTTAGGGAGTATGGCAGGGGTCATTATTTTATTAAGACTTATGAAACTAGTTGACTTTTGAAACAATGTATTACAAGTTGATAAAATTATAGAAAATTCTGAGTGAACTGACTTCTTTGAAAGACTCATTTACACTCTGCAAGGTCTATATGATTGCAAGCAAAATGCAAAAATAAATCCAATTTCTTTACAGTAAATTATTAAGTCAAAAATCCTTTAAAATGTTTGAGTAAAAAAACAACAACTACTGTAGATAAAAGTTCAAAAGCATAAGCAAAGGACAGCTACTAAAAATTAAAAAAAACAAGAATATAACCACAGAAACCAAGAAAATTAAAAGGAACTAATGAATACCACTTGGCTCAACTCTATGTAAATAATTTCGAAAAGCTAAAGCTAAAACTGTTCCCAACCACTGAAAAACAGGGCAAAGTTCCAAATTCCTTTTAAACAGACTCCAAAGCCCAACCAAAATTACTACTAAAAAGGAAAACTATATACCATCTCATTTATGAATATTAAAACAAAATTTTAAAAATTAGCAAATTGGGAGCCCTGGGTGGCTCAGTTGGTTAAGCATCCAACTCTTGATCTCAGCTCAGGTTATGATCTCACAGTTCGTGAGTTCTAGCCCTACATGGGGCTCTGCACTGACAGCATGGAGCCTCTTGGTATTCTCTCTCTCTCCCTCCCCTGCTCTCTCTCACCCTCTCTCTCAAAATAAATTTAAAAACTTAAAAAAAATTAGCAAATAGAATCCATCTTTTTTTTTCCTGTTTATATATTAGCTTTTGAGAGAGAGTGCGAGCAGAGGAGGGGCAGCGAGAGAGGGAGACAGCGAACCTACAGCAGGTCCCATGCTGTCAGTGCAGAGCCCAACGCTTAACCGACTGAGCCACCCAAGTGCCCTGCAAACAGAATCCATCTTAAGAAAATACTTCCTGGCAGAGTAGTTTATTTTAGAAAGTCAGAATTGTTCAATATTGGGAAATTTTATTATGATTACTCAAATCAGTAGACCTAAGGAGAAATACCACACAATCATCTCCACAGATGCTGACATACATGACAAAATTCAACATCTTGCTAAAATACAGTAAAACTGGAAATGAAAGATATTTTCTTGACATGATAAATGATAGGTATCTCATGCTTGAATCAGAAAGCACCACAGAGAACTAAAGGAACAATGACGGGATGCCTTCCATTCTCACTATCAATTAACACTGTAGCAAAAGTACTTGTGCAAATGAAAAGCATACGAAGTTATTAGGAACCTTGAAAACCACAATGATATCTATCTTCTTTAATGCAATCAAAATAACACTAAAAAATAGATGCCAACAGAAGTGATAAAATGAGAAAAAATATTTGCAACTCGTATCACTGGGGTTACACTCTAATATCTAAAGAGTTCTTAAAAAATGTGAAGGCTCTAACAGAAAATAATGGGCAACTGTTTCTATGTCCCAGAAAAGTAAAATAGAAACAGCATAAGCCTCATCTTTTTCTTTGATCCCCATGCCTGGCATATAGTAGAGTCTCAGTAAATGTGTTTACTGAATGAATTTTATAACTGATGGTTTTTGTATTCAGCCAGAAACATGATAATTATTCTTATAAAATTAATGATTTGAAACACCCAGACAAAGAGGTAATCTGACTTATGTTCCTAAAATTAGTGACAGTGGAATCTAAGTTATTTCTAGATGTTTCAACAGAGGGCAGGGCTAGAGAGCATAAATTGAATACAGCATGAGTAAATAACTTTAATAAACTCACACGCATGTCTTGTCTGTTGATGAAAGGAAATCCAGTATAGGAAATAAAGTTAGCACTGTAATCTTTAAAATCAAAGGACAACAACATGTATAATTAGGGATGTGATAAAGACTTATTCATTGGAGGCTTGTATATAAACACGATATACAGTCAAGAGAAGCTTGAATTTACCTTCTACCATATTACCATCCTTCTGAAAAATTCTCTCTTCACACCACTGACAATGGATCAGGTACTGAATCTTCTTGGCTGTTTCATCTGCAGAAGTAGGCCCCCTCAAAACTCGCACAACAACCAACACAAAATGTTCCAAAGCCACTGCAAACAGTACTTCAATGCCTTTGTTACATCGGGCTGCAGCTCTGCAAAAGATTTTTAAGTTATTTTGGGGGCTCATCATGTTTCTTTGGCATTTTTATATTGACAATATTAATTGGACAGTAAACTATGGATGGATTATGGGAAAATACGGAAAATTCAATTCTTAGTGGCAGTGTTTTTAAAAGATCATTAGCATAACCTTTACACAAATTGAAACACAGGAAATAAAGGATGCTTGACAGAATCTTTAGTGACTAGACATTTTCCATTATGGAAATAAGTCAATAAGACTAGTCAGTAAGACTAGATTTTCAGGGTGCCTGGGTGGCTCAGTTGGTTAAGCGTGTGACTTCAGCTTAGGTCATGATCTCACCATTTGTGAGTTTGAGTCCCACACTGGGCTCTGTGCTGTTAGCAGCCCACTTAGGATCCTCTGTCCCCCTCTTTCTGCCCCTCCCCTGCTCATGCTCTCCCAAAAATAAACATCTAAAAAAAAAAAAAAGACTACGTTCTCTGATTTTCAGTGTCAATTTGTTTCCTGTCATCACCACCACCCTTTCTTTTTATCTATTTTTTTTTCTATAAAAGCTTCTTCTAAACAATATGATTGAGTACTACCTGCAGGATAGTATACCAGATGCTGAATGTTAAGTGAAAAATGAATAGGCAAAGTTTCTGACACTGTTAACTTTATAGACTTTTGGGTTAAATTCTAACTGATACATCATTTATGTAGTTTTCCCTTTGCAATTATATGTACTAAACTTATTTCATATGTATTAATTTCAACTTGTTGATGTTACATTATAAACATTTTTAAGCACATATACTAGGTCCTTGGTAGGTATACAAACTGAATATCAGAGTTTTCAGCTAATTAGGAATAACTCCAAAG
This sequence comes from Acinonyx jubatus, assembly GCF_027475565.1. Classification (NCBI taxonomy): domain Eukaryota; kingdom Metazoa; phylum Chordata; class Mammalia; order Carnivora; family Felidae; genus Acinonyx; species Acinonyx jubatus. Next base: position 45,356,516 of record NC_069395.1, read on the forward strand.
GTCTATGAAGTTTAATAATCTGTATTATGCTAAGGTAGGAATTTCAATTTAACTGCTGTGAAAGCTAGTGTTGAGGCTAGTGAACAAGCTGGCTGATCATGCATTAGCTATGTTCTCAGTGTCAATTTATATTATATTGTTATATTCTTCTTCTAGCATAATTTTTTGAATAAAACTGGTGCTCAAAGAAATCTTCCTTGCTTTCTTTAGAAATCCTGATAAAAAAGAACTTTGTTTTGTGGGTGAGATCACTTTGCAGAATCAAGTATATAAGCCATCATTTCTAAAATTTATTTATGTTTATTATTATTATTTTTTTAGTAATCTCTACACCCAATGTGGGGCTTGAATCCATGACCTCAAGATCACGAGTTACATGCTTTGTCAAATGAGCCAGCCAGGCACCCATATAAGCCATCATTTTTTTCAAACTAGGTAAAGAGATGAAATGGACATAAAACAGTGATTTTTTTCTAAATCTAAAAACAACCTTTGCTTTTTCTTTTCACGGTGGTATCCCCACCTACCCTACGTTATTAAAATAACTGATTTGAAGTTAACTTTCATTCTTATCTCTTCTTTATTACTACTTACTTTAATAAAATTTTTAATTGGAGAGTAAACTATTCTAGACACAAAAGTTTTTAAATCAAATTGTAACAGATACGACATAAGATTACCAAACAAATCAAGATCACAGACATGAATACAGAATTTGTACCCTGTGAATTTTTTGAAAAATGCAACTGGCACTTTTTGTAATAGTAGCTCTATCACACAGCCAAACATACTAGGCACATTGCTGTCAGTCTGGTACCTTGCCACTGCAGCTACAACAATTCTGGCTGCTAGTTCCTTGTAATACTCAGTTCGGACAATATTACAGCCATAGTGACGCCGGGCAACATGTTGTGCCTTGGCATATAAAGAACTGATATCTGTAGAAGTCACAGACACTATGCCAAGGTTTCTTATATTTCTGAATGCAGAATCTAGATAGTTCACCGATGTTCCAAAAGGGTCTAGGTGTCTAAAATCAGAAAGAATACATATTTAAAATCATACTAGTAATCAAAACGGTACCATTGTCATTATGTCTAATGATAAAATTCCATGGATTCAAAAGTATTTTACAAATCTATCTTAAACATATAATTCTGTTTTTAAATTATGTAAGAAAATGACCATATGATATGTTAGACATATAAAAATCAATCAGTTTTAGAGAAAAATTGTCATGCTTAGGAATTTTATTTCAAATGCTAGAAAATGTTCCTACTGCTTTCCTTAGGCCAATGGTAAAAAACTGTATTAATTCAAATAAACAACAACCATCTTAATTTTTAACCCCTCCAACACCCGCCCCCCCCCCCCCCCTCCAATCCAGGCCAGTTGAGAAAGTGACACAGCAAAGTTTTTCACTTACATGAAATCAAAGGATCTCAAATGCATTAGGACATTGGCATCCATTTTGGTCACCTTAATGTTACCAAGATTTTCTTCTCCTTCTTCAAGAATATCATCACTCTCTTCCTTTTCCTTACTGTCTACCACCACTTTCAACTTGTTTAAATGGCAATTTTCCTGAATCAGTGTCACAGAGTTCTCATTCAAGTCATTAATTGTAACCTTAACTGCATTTCCGAGATGTTTTGCCCATTGTAATCCCATTATCCCTTAGGAAAAATTTGAAGGAAAATGAATTAAAAAAAATTTTTTTTTAACATTTATTCATTTTTGAGAGAGAGAGAGAGAGAGAGACAGAGTGCGAGTGGGGGAGGGGCAGAAAGGGACACACAGAATCCAAAGCAGGCTCCAGGCTCTGAGCTATTAGCACAGAACCCAACACGGGGCTCGAACCCACAAACCATGAGATCATGACCCAAGTTGAAGTCAGATGCTTAACTGAATGAGCCACTCAGGTGCCCCAGAAAATGAATTTTTTAAATTAAAGAATAAAAACACTATATAATAATAAAGTATATACTCTTTTATAAAAACAAAAACACATGTTTCAAAATCTTAGTATTTTCATACATAACTTTTTCTAGTTACTCACTACAAAGCCTCTGAAGAAAAGTAACCACACACAAAAAATGTGTTGAGCAGATTTCCATTAATAATTCTTCCAAAACTTTTCTATAATCCAGATTCAAATAAAATTTTTGTTTGTTCTTTATTATGGGGAATAGGTTTTCTTTTTTAAAATTTCTTATAATGGAATGCTTTTTTCAAACTAAATCTTACAGAGAAAGCCAACATACAATGTGAGTAAGAATGGAGTTACTCTGCTTGGTGGGTGGGAAGTTGGAACTCCTCCCACTGCTAAAGTTTACCTAATGCACCAAAATATGAAAACAACTTTACTGGACCAATATTTTTCCAAAACTGCACAATAGCATCACTGTGAATTGAAGAGAACAACTTTGTATATGTAAGCAAAGATCAAGAATTCAGACCAAGAAAGCCTCTTCTCATAGGCTCTCTATACCTACTGGATTAGAGTCAGAGGGGACATTCATTACAAAGGAGATGGTGACACGGGCCCAGCCACTGTGGATTAGAAAACCCCCATGTACTAAAAGTATAGACCAGCTTTTCCATACATGTGCCTCATAAAAGTAAATATTTAACATCTACTATGCACTATGGTCTTTACAAAAATTTTCATATTCTCATAACAAGCTTGTGAAATAAGTTCTGATATTCACATTTTAGAGATGGGGAAGCATGCAGACTAACTGCTATGAACGGATATAAATTTACAAAGGAACATTAAAAGAAAGGACTGAAAAGATCTTCCCCAAACATTAGATTTAATGATTTCAGGTGAAAAAAAGAGTAGTTCATTTCAGCATTATTTACAATAGCCAAGACATGGAAACAACCTGTGTCCATTGATGGATAAAGAAAATGTGATATACACACACACATATACACCCACAATAAAATACTATTTGGCCATAAAAAAGAAGGAAATCCTGTCTTTTGTGACACCATGGATGAACTGTGGGGGCGCTATGTTAAGTGAAAGAGAGAAAAACAAACATTGTATGATTTCACTTATATGTGGAATCTAAAAATACCAAACTCATAGAAACAGAGATCAGATTTGTGGTTGCCAGAGTTGGGGGCAGAGGGTGGAAGAATTGGGTGAAGGTGGTCAAGAGTCCAAAGAAGACACACAAATGGCCAAGAGACACATCAAAACATGCTCAACATCACTAATCATGAGTAAAAGGCAAATAAAAATGAAGTATCACCCTTACACCTGTAAGAATGGCTAGAATCAAAAAAATCAAGATAAGTGTTGGTAAGGGTGCAGAGAAAAAGAAACCCTCATGCACTGTGGGTGGAAATGTAAATTGCTGCAGTCACTGTGGGAAACAGTATGGAAAATTCTTCAAAAAAATAACAGAATTACCACATGAGCCAGTAATTCCACTACTGACTATTTACCCAAAGAAAATGTAAACACATTCAAAAAAATATATGCATGCATCCCTATGTTTACTGCGGCATTTTTTATAATAGTTAAGATATAAAAGCAACCCAAGTATCCACTGATAGAATAAAAATGGGGTATATATACAATGGAATACCTTTCAACCATAAAAAAGAATGAAATATTGCCATCTGCAACAACACAGATGGACTTAGAGAGTATAATGCTAAGTGAAACAAAGATAAATACCAAGATTTCACTCATACGTGGAATTTAAGAAACAAAACAAACAAAGGGAAAAAAAGAGACAAACAAAACAACAGACTCTTAAATACAGAGAACAAATTGGTAGTCACCAGAAGGGAGCTGGGTAAGGGGATGAGTGAAATAGATAAAATGTAAAAAAAAAAAAAAGAAAGGAAAAAAAAAAGAAAAGAAAAAAAAGTAAAGGGTTATGTACAAGGGAAAATGCTGAAAACTAAATTTGGAAAAGTAGGTTGGGATCAGATTATGTAAGATATTAAATTGCTTTTAACCACTACTTTTCCCTGTGAAGAGGAACTTGAAAAGGAGAGCTAACTCACGCTTTCATCCTTTTATTACAAACTTCCCAAGAATATATTCCTCTAACCTTTAAAAAGAAAGACTTGGATTAGGTACAGGTGGCTTCTTAGAAATTTTCTACTCTTCCATGATCGTTTCTTTACTGTTAAGTTCTTTTAGGAAAATGTTCTCAGTCTTTAAAATTTCACCTTACCCCACTGCCTAATGACTAGGCAATTTATCACATCACAAAAAAAGAGAGACAACCAAACATCAAATACTTCCTAATTGCAGTAAACAAGTATTCTTGAAAAAAAAAAAATCCTATTTGAATCTGATCAAACCTGAAGATTCAACTACCAATATACAGAAATACTGGAGATAACTACCAATATACAGAAATACTGGAGATAACTACCAATATACAGAAATACTAGAGATAAAGAAACAGGTTTTATGAGCTATGATTTTTGCCATCAGCAAAAATCTAGACTCTGGAAAAGACAATAGACATATAGACAAGCTGTATGTCAACAAATAATCATCACACACGCAAACAAAATGATGGAAATGAATACAGAGCAAAAGGACACTTAGATATCTCAAACAATGAAAATGCATAGTCCTCATCTGAATTCCTACTTGATTTTTTAAGAAACTGTGAGATCCTAGCTCTAGCTATGTTTAGCATAGCTAAACATTTGATGATATCAATGTGTGATAATGGTATCAAGGTTTTATTTTTGTAAAGTCCTTATCTTTTAGAGATCCAACTGAAATATTTACAGATAAAATGACATATTTGTAATCTGTTTCAAAGTAATAGGGATGAAAGATGGTGGAGGAGGTATAAGGGTAAGTGCATGAGATACATATACACGAACAAGCATAAGTTGATAATTTTTGAAGTGAGTGACACATACACAGGGATTCATTTATTATACTCTACTTTTGTATACATTTGAAATTTTTCCACAATAAAAGTATTTACCTTGGGTCTTTACTTTTTATGTAAAAATATTCTGCTAGATACAATATCCATATAAATTTTCCAAGAAAAGATACTGCATAAATCTGATAATTAAAGTGGGATCCAAAAAAAGCTTCATTACTTACCAGTAGCTCCAAAGGCATCTAGACATTCCAAAGGTTTTCGTTCCTTGGCCAAAGCAGCCAATGTACAAAATATTAGCTGTCTAGAAAAAAGTATAATAATCTGAAATAATCTTACTGCATCATGGCTTCATCACTCTGGATTTTATTTAAGAATAGTAAGAATTAGGGTTCCTATTTACTATACAAACTATTTTGAAAGAAGACGTAGTAACATATTCTTTACCTAGTAGTACAAGAACTAAACATGTGTGAAATTAAACTATCAATCTAACTGGGTTCTATAAACAAGCATTCACCATGAATAATGGTTTCATAAATAAAACTTGCCCACTAAAGCACCAGCCTGTTCATTAATTATATAAAGGCAGGCCTATTTTACTGAGAAAGAAATTAGTTTGGTAGGAAAAAAAGAAAACAATCATTCTGAAAAATACTAAAACAGATGATTTTCATTCTGTACCCAGTTTTAAATTTCAATATATTAGAACATAAAAAGAAGGTCACATTTGTAATCATTTGAAACATCCCATAACCCTTTTTTCAATTCATCTTACCGATTTAGTTTCATTTTGGGATTAAAATAGGAATCTGTTTTTTGAGGTATAGAATAGTTAGGACAAACTTGTACATCTGTGTCTGCCTCTTTCAAAATTTCATTAGGTGGTTTAGCAGCAGAAGCTAAGATGAAAAACAAAGATTTCCAGTGAAATACAAAATAATTCTAAGTATCTAAAACAATATACATTAAAAGAAATAACTTTCCTTTATAATACTTTGTTAATGTAATCAACCGGGCAGATATCAAAGAAGAAAAACCCTAAAGTGATCTATCTGTTCAGTACTGTCTGTAGGAAAGAGTAGCATTCAATGAAGTATTTGGGCAATTAAAGTTTAAGTTAAAATCTTATCTGCCTAGAACATAATACATCTATATTATGAAACCTAGTTAAGAACAATTAACCTAACATAAAACCATTATAAAAATTCTAAAATACATTTATTATTCATCAAACTACTATGCTGCATTTATATAGGTTGGCTGTTCAACATATCTTACTGTGGTATAACTGTTATAAAATTAGTATCTCTGTATGGTTTCATTCCATTAGCTATCATGGATGACTAAGAATCACTATACTTCCTGAGCATGCTAGATTTCAGAACTTTTTTTTTAATGTTTATTTATTTTTGAGAGAGAGATACACACAGAGCACAAGCAGGGGAGGGACAGAGAGAGGGGAAGACACAGAATGGGAAACAGGCTCCAGGCTCTTAGCTGTCAGCACAGAGCCCGATGTGGGGCTCAAACCCGTGAGATCATGACCTGAGCCAAAGTCAGACGCTTAACTAACTGAGCCACCCAGGTGCCCCTTCAGAACACTTTCTTATGATTATAATTTTAAATCACAAATTACATTCAAATGGGTATAAAGTAACAGAAAAAAAAAGATTCTACATTTAGTATACATTAGAATCATTTAGCTATAAACCCAAATGAAATACTGATATATTTGTGTGTGTATATTTTAAATATTTAAGAAATGAGACATACATATCATGTGTGGGGAAAAATAACCGAGATTCTTTATGTTTGGATTTCTTGATAATATTATGATCAGAATGTTAACTACATGGCAACTATATCTCTTTCCTTCTTTTTTTTTTTTTTTTTTTTTTAGAGACAGAGAAAGCACTAGCAGTGGAGAGCAGCAGAGTGCAGAGGAAGAGAGAGAGAGAATCTTAAGCAGGCTACATACTCAGCAAAGAGACCAACCCTGGGCTTGATCCTGCAACCCTGGGATCACGACCTGAGCCAAAATCAAGAGACAGATGCTCAACTGACTGAGCAACCCAGCCGCCCCCATATTTCTTTTTTTACAGTGCCAAATCATCGTAACCTTTCCTAGTGTTGCATTATATATTCTACGCCTACCTAAGTGGCATGTGACATATTTCACACGATCAGCCTTTCTCAAACCAGATTCTATTAGAAAATTAAGCTCTACAGAAAATTATTTTTTTCAATTCTTAAAAGGTACATAGTACCATTTTAGATGTGTAGGAGAGAAGTTAATTCATTACATACAATGGATGCCGTAGGGCATGATGTCTTAATTAATCTTAATTTTGAGAAGGGCTGCCTCAGTAATAATAGCCTATTAATAACCTGATAGCACTTCAGGATAATAAATGATCTTTATATCACTCTATTTCCTTTTTCCAGTGTTTTTCAACAGTAAGTATAACATACTTATCTATAATCTTTCATTAAGATACCTATATTTACTTTGGCATCAATCAGTTAAATGTTATGAGGAGCCTCACAGAAAGAAAAGAAACCTGAAGTCATGGATTAGTAGTCAATTAAATGGTGAAGTCACTATATTTTATCTACTTGATGTCTGAAAATAATAACTGGACCATTATTTAAGAATTTACCTATTAATATATTGCTCAACTTACCAGCAATATACTTGGATTTCGTCTCTCCTTTATTCACATGTCGCCTAACATGTCCCAGCATATCGGTCCTTCTGGTGATTGTTGCTGAACAAATGATACAATGATAATGGGCGCCCATTTTACTGGATATCTATCAAACAGAGTATTTAATTTAAATATACAGGTAAGTTACTAAAACAATGAAACAGAAGTTTATTTAAGATTGCAAATTTAAGTATGTTAGCATATCTTGGGTTTAATGGTAGAGAAGAGAGTATTAATATTGCCATGGGACTTTGAAGGGATCTTTATTTCCTTATCTATATTTACATATGATTTTTACTTACTTTATAATAGACCACTAATTTAATTTGTTTTGTTCATTCATTCTAATCAGCAAATAACTGTACCCTATTTTCTATAAGTAGCACTTACAAATGGTATAACATTAGCAGCGCTGTGCTGGTAGATGTTTAACAATTGTTCTCCAGGAAAATAAAGCCCTGACTTATAGTGTTTGCTGCTTTCTGTGGCATATATACTCTATCATGGCCAATTTCAAACTATAATTGTTGCAGATTTCAAGCTACTCATATGCTATCACTAAATGTGAATTTGGGAAGAGATAGATAATATCATACTAGAAAACGTGGCTACCAGGTGGATAATACAAAAATGTAGTAAAATAATTAGGAAGTGATGAGATTTGAATATTATTACCTTTGTAATATATTCACCTTAAAGTTTATACAATTTAATTTTTAATAATGGCCATATTTAACAATCAGCTTTCAATATTTCTAGAAATTTCAGTTAGTTTCAGCACATCACAAAATGTTAGAGACATAATAAGTCTTGGGGCACTTGGCTGGCTCAGTTGGTGGAATGTGCAACTCTTAATCTCAGGGTTGTGAGTTCGAGCCCCACTTTGGGTATAGAGATTACTTAAATCTTAAAAAAAGACTTTTTTTTAAAAGTCTATTTGTCCAAGTAAAAAATTCTCACTTGAAAATTTCTTTAAAATTTAGTTGAGAATAAAAAGACTACTCCACTGGCTTTTTCCTAGTTTTGATGACTTTTACTCTTAGATCTTCTAAGATCTTAGATCCTATTTACTTGGGATCAAACAGCAAGTTGAGAACACTGCAGAGTTCCTTATGGTACTGTGGTTATCACATTCAAAATGTCCTGGATAAGGCCGATGGGCCAAGCATTGTCCTAATTACTATGTAAGAAATTTTTGGGTTTTTTCTCCCCAGCACTTTACTCTTTTTAGTGACATGAAAAAAAATTAATAACGAGGCCTCATTAAGCTAGTATTCACTCAAGATAGCAGCACTAAAAAATATTATGTAATTTGTATTCCCCAAAATTCACATCTGTGCTAAAAATGAACACATGTACTTTTTAAAGAATTATTAAGATTTCAGAAAGATTCTTGATACTGTCCTTTGACAAATTAAAAGTATAGAGAAGATAAATATGAATTGACACAAAGATACTTACTAAGTCACAGAAATTGAAGGCTTTTATTCCAGAATCAAAATTTATTACAAAAGAAAAAATTTACTTTTTATTTAAATTCTCCATTCCAAAATTAGTAAATAGGTCAATTTCCCTTTTGAACATAAGAAAACAGTTTCTCTGACTAAAATTTAAAATTATAAAATGAAAAGTTCAATACAGCAACTCTTTTTTCCATATAGTTCATATTTTTCCTGCTAGGATAATCTGAAAGCACTCAGATACAAAATCTTAAAGTAAACCTCATTGCCAAATATGCCCATAGCCTTAGAGCAAGTAAAAATTGTGCTTTCTTTAAAGAGGGCAAAATTTAAAAATAAATCTAACATCTGATTACCTGTTCTCCAATAATGTTTGGTTTCACTGGTCGACAAGGTAAGTGACAGATGCACATCCTGTAACCTAAAGTGAAGAATGGCTGGTTGTCATATCACTGTTCACTAAATAGTCCATTATCATTAAAAATTATTAGCAAATTTTATAAGAATAACTGGAATTCTTCTTGTATTTATAATATTGTAATTTATTTGAATGAGACTGTTAGTTTTAGATATTTGTTATATAAGATATAGCATAAAAGCAAATATATGAGATCCAGGTTTGAATTCTGGTTCTGCCAAGACCGTGCATTGTCTTGGTTAGTTAGCTTCTTTGGGACTCAATTTTCTCATCTATTCTCTGTCATGTTGACTTTTCTTAGGCTTCATCTTCTTTGCCTCATGCTACATTTGCCATTACATAGCCTCTTCTTCCATTGATGATACGGCACTTAGTTCTCTCCCACCCTTCTTAATCTTCTTCACAGCTCCTCTTCCCTCTGTTATACTCTAAAACGCAGACTTTCTGTAGGCTTGCTCTGCTACATGACTGTTTTCCCTCATTTCCTTGGTAATTTTAATGCCTTTTATGACTGCAACTATCTCCACTGGGGGAAGGAATTCCAAATTCTAGCTGTAGTTACTAACTCCTTACTGAAGGCCAGATCTCTATTTCTAATTGCCTATTGAGGATGTATGCCTGGGTTATCAGGTCAGCATTTCAAAATCTACTGTCATGGACTATAAATATATCATTTCCCCTTGAACCAGGTCTCTTTTCCACTTTTTAAATGAATGATAATGCCTTCCAGTTGCTCCTAACTTTAAGTGATCTCCAACTCCTTTCTTCTCATTCCTTACATCTAATTGTTTCTCTTACTTGTACATACGGAAGTATTTCCAGACTCAGCAACTTCTTTTTTTCCACTGATATGTACTCCTATGGTTATCCCATCCAGTCATATAGCTTTAAATACTATTTGTAGTCTGACAATTCCCAAACTTGTATCTCTAGCCCAGACCTTTCCCCAAACCCGAGATTCATATCTGGACAAGCTACTGACATCTCCAGCAGATGCATCTAAACCTTTGCATGCCTAAATCTGCGGTCTTGGCCTTCTTCCCCAGTACCTGGTCCTAATGATGAGGGAGGATGGGGAGAGCTGAGGGCAAAGTGAGGCTAAAAGCACCCCCCCACACCTGTATGATATTCCTTGGATACTCCTGGCTACCCAAAAAACAAATGGTCAAACTGATTAAGTCTCCACCAGTTTACTACAAAAAGGCAATCCCATCAATAAACCAGAGTATAGGAACTCTCTACAGTCTTAATGTCTTGCTGGAGGGAAAAACAACTTTAGCTTAACTACAGCTAGGCCTCCAATAAGCCTTTAGCATGTGACAGTCTCTTTGGAAATTCCCCCTTGATTCTATCTCCCCCACCCCCTCCGTAAACTAGTTACCACCCACACTTATAGTACAGCTCTTCCTGCCCACATGTCCTGTTCTCATGCTTTAATAAAATCACCTTTTTATACCAAAGACGTCTTCAAGAATTCTTTCTTGGCCATCGGCTCTGGACCACCAGAACCGGCTCTGGACCACTGCCATTCTTGGCTTTTTTCTCCCTCACATCTCACTTCTATCCCTTTGAGAGGTCTTGATGCTTCTACCTTAAACATATTTGTCAACTACTTTGAGACCTGCTTGCTAGGACAAAAACTATGACACTCGCCATCTACCAGATTACCATGTGAAAAAACCCAACTTAATGTACTTAAGAGAGTAAAGAAATACCACGAGCCATTTACCAGAATAACTTGAAGGAGGAAGACTAAACCTAATGGTTAAACAATGGCTTAAATAAAGAATACAAAAGAGACCTTTTTAATTAAAATGAGACATTTCTCTTTTTTGATAAAAAGTCAACATGATTTACTACACATTCTTATGTATAATTAAACATAAAAGACAGGATGGCTTCTGAATTAAGTCTCTAATTCCTTCTTCCCTAAGGAACCAGTGAGAACCTTGTACCAGTTCCACTAAGAAAATAGTTCTGGCTTCTTTTCTGGGTGTCTCATACTGGCTATTTCATCCGGTTTGGTTCAAACTCCAGATAACCACACTTAATAACACCTATACTCACAAAATCATATTCAAATGTAAATATACATATGCTTAAGACTGATATTTAGGGCTTTGGGGGGGGTATTTTTGGTTTTTATCCAAATGTAGTATCACAAAATCTTCCATATATATTGTATTCATGGAATACAGTTTATCATGGAAATCCTTCCAAGTAAGCTAGTACTCATCTAACACATACTTTTTACAATGCCTGCATAATATGTCATGGCACTTATGTACCATAATGTATTCAACCATTCCTTTTATTTTAGTTTCAAGTTTTTGTCACTAAGTACAAGCTGCAATAAATATTCTTGTATATCTATTCTTGCCTATTGATTCTTTTACTCCCAAAGGAGAGAGTGCCTGGGAGATATATACATTTTAAATTTTAAAAATGTTGCCAGATCTCTTTCCAAAAATGGTATAATTCACATAATTCACTCCAAAATCTAATAATAATTCATTATACTTAGGAAATCTTTTAACTTGATAAAACCTCAATTTTTAAAAATGTTTATTTATTTTACAGAACAAGGGGGGGGGTGGGGCAGAGAGAGAGAATCCCAAGCAGACTCCGCACTGTCAGTGCAGAGCCTGATGTGGGGCTCAAATCAACGAACTGTGAGATCATGACCTGAGCCAAAACCAAGAGCCAGACGCTTAACCAACTGAGCCACCCAGGCACCCCTAAGATCTAATTTTTTTGTCCTTCAACTTTATTCTTTATATGAGCCCTCTTGTTAAATTTAGTCCCCCAAATTATGTCATTTTTGTCATTATCACAATTGGTATCTTTTTCCTAATTTCCATTTATCTAGAGTAGAGAAAGGCAATGATTTCAAATATTTATCTTATATCCCACTACCATTCTACATACTCTAATTAACTCTAGTTTTTTGAAGCTATCAGCAGAAAAAAGATATTGTCTTCTCTTTTCCAATACTTACATATTTTATTTCGTTTTACAATCATTCTACCTTCAAAAGAATGTGTCAAATGGTAGTCGTTCAACAAGTTATGGGGAACCCCCAGGGCCAAGCAAAGTACCCAGTGTAGAACAGATGCTTAATAAATGTTTGCTAAACTAAACTACACTTGCAACATACATCTTGTTGCCAGAGAGCTACATGGCCTTTTATTAATAAACACGTTAAAAGAGGGTCATTAAATCCCTCAGAAATTTTAAATGGAAAATATTTGATTATGTTCACAATAAAATTCCAAAACTGGTACTGAATCTTGAATTTCATTTATGTTTAGCAAGCATAAAACTACTAACCTTCAAATTCAACCGAGACTTTCCAGTGTAAATTTTGAAGGTGACGACGAAGCTTATGGCTATTACAAGCTCTGAATTTTTCCTTAGGGCACAATGGACAAGACTGTTTGTTTCCTGGCCAAAAAAAACACAAAAAACAAACAAAACAAAACAAAACAAAAAACCAATAAAGCACAGATATACTAGCTACTAATACCTTGACTTAGCTACAAAAGAAGTCATAGGGGACTCCCTCCACACAACACACACACTTCTTAGATAATGTCTATGTTAACGTTAGGGAGAAGTCATCTCTGCCTCACCAGGTAGTTAACAATAACTGTATTAGCACATGGTCAGTGATTGATTTTTTACCCTAAAACTCTCCTCTCTGTGGCTGATATCCTTGTTGCCCTTGGGAACAGAGAGAATGAGAAAGTGATGAACTACATGATATCCCTCCAGCCAAAATGCCTGCCAGGGAGAGAATCAGGGGCAGCACTTGTCACACTCCCAGAGAGGTAGGAGCTGGGCAGGAAGCATAAGCACCTGCTGTGGCATTCTACTCTGGGCAGCAACAAAAACAGTTAACGGGTGGAGTCAGAAAAGCGGGAGGAGTGGAAGGAGTACATGGGATCCAAAATAACTGCCATTCTGGGACAGGGAGCATAGTTAGAACCTGCTGTATCCTATTTGAGAATTTGTTAAATTCTTCCTTCTTTATTAATGAAAAGATATGGATCATAAAAAATACAAGTCTTATTTAATTAGAGATGTAACAGATCTCAAATATAAACTTTGATAGGGACAAAAAAACTAAAATCTCAAATTCAGGTTTAAAGCAATAAAAATATACAGAAATCATCAGTGACTTATTTTTTAAATCCATATAGCACACTGCAAGTATAGGCAAAATTAATTTTTCAATATGTTCTGCCTACTTCAAAAACCCATGAAGTGATACTGAGGACAGAATTCAAGCACTAAGGATGGCGAAGCAGAAAGAGAGGAGCTTGAGGCAGTGACAGCAATGAGGAACTCTTGCACCAGCCCTAAAAATTCCCCACCGTGGGACTTCTTTTACATGACATAATATAAGCCTTTCTATTACGTAAGGCACGGTTTCTTGGGATTTCCGTTACTCATAGCCAAATGCAATTCCTAACTTATAGAATGGACAGCACTTATATATCATGAAATTATAATTTCCTCGAGGAGCAATGAACAACTTATTCCCATAACACCTGTGCATGTAGAAGGCTACCAATTTCCTGAATGAAAACATTTTATTTATTACTGCTCTAGTTCAATGGCAATAAACAAGTCTATTTTCAGCAATTTTTCATGAGTTGAAATTCTGATATAAATCAGAAATTAAGGGAGACAAACCCCTCCAAATATGGAAGTACCTGCATCAAGATTATCTGAGTTCAACGAACTGGCAGAGTCAAAATCCCCTTCAGTTACGAAAGCTAACTTCTCTAGATCAGCAAGCTGCCTTTGAATTGAGATGTGTCTCTCTGAAAGGAAATTTTAAGAGTTAGAAGATTATGTTTTAACAATCTGAATTCCAGTTATTTGATCACGTCAACAGACTCCGACACTTGTATTTCCTGTAGCATGGCGTCCTGGTGCCTAGATGGGGAATACTGCTGCAACTCAGCTTATGTATGACAAGCGTGCCTCAGATTGCAAAAAGTTGGGTAAAAAAATGCCACTGTGTAACTTCACGCCTTTAAACTTTAATTATTCAATATAATTCTACAAAAAATGTTTTTACTCTGAACAAAATGCTGAAGAAACATAAGCCATCTCCCCTATCTTTATAAAGAAATTTCAACCAGGTGGAAGTCATATTAATATGTTAACCAACTATAACACAAGGCAGAATGAAATGAATACTGAGGTAAAGGTACTATGATGTGGGCATACATAGGAAGGGGGAATTAATTCCAATGACTGCCTCTGGGAATGTCTTCACTGAAGAGGTGGCATTTGACTGAGATGTAAGGTATGCATAGAATTTCAATAAGCAGAGATTTGGTGGCTGCCCTTATAAACTGAAGTAACCTCATCAACAAAGGCACAGGATGTGAAAAAAAAGAAAAAAAATACAGCCACCTCTATCCCGCCCCTGGCTGGAATGTAGTATGTTTGGAGAATGGGGTTGGTAGGAGAACAAGCAGTCAAAAATGTATAAAGATGATGGAATAACATAAATTCTATGAAAGCTAGGCTGGACTTTCATCTTCAGTTAATTGTGAAGTCTGCATGATTTTGAGGAAGTGAATGATGTGATCTGAATGCATTTAAGGAGGTTATCTCTGGCTGTAGAACCTAAGACAGTAACTGAAGTGAGAATTAGCAATGGAAAGGTACAGAATAGATGGTTAAAAAAAAAAAACAAAAAAAAAAAAACCAGAGAACTTTGGATTTGAGAAATAACTGTGAATGAAAAGTAAGTTCAAGAATGATTCTAAAAAGATTTCAAGTTTATATAGTTGAGAATAATGGTACCATTAACCAATGAAGGAAGAGGAAAATATTTTGGGTAGAAAAGGAAAGGAGAAAAGGGAATTTAGTTTTTGACATAGTGTGTTTGAGGTAATACCAGTATTCATATTCAAGCTTAGTTTATGCAGTTGAACTGTTTTTGGAGCTCAAGAGGGATATAAATCATAAATACGCGTAAGGTGAAACTAGGAGCTTAAGAAAGCCCAAGGAAAAAAACATTGTGAAAAAAGAGAAGAAAAAGGGCAAAGTCCAGCCCCAGTAACACATTTTTAGGTTTCTCAAACATTATACATTCTTCAAATGTCATACTTGTAAACTTTGGAATATATGAATAAATCTTACCCAAGATTATTACCCAAAGATGCATTACCCAAAGCTGCTGTGAACCCTCTGCTGATTAGTATAAATAGATGCAATTTGGAAATGAGGTATGGAGAGATGCAGGTAACATAAGAGACACTAAGGAAAAACAATCAGAAGGGTAGATTCAAAAAGAATAAATGATAAGGAGAATCAAGATAAGATAGAAGCCAAGAGAAAAGAGAATGTAAAAGACAAATGTTCAACACTATCACAAATAGTCGCATAGATCAATAAAAGACCACTGGATTTAGTATTAGCAGGTCTCCAGTGACCTTTACAAAAAAGGTTCAGTGAGGTGTTGTGGAATACAATGGGACTAGAAAAAAAACACAAAATATAGAAAACCATATAGATTATTTCTTTCAAAAAAGGTGGCAGTATAAAAAAGGAGATAGATGGGACTGTAGTTTTTCTTTTTTTTTTTTTTTAAGGAGAGACTTGAATATACATATCTCCAAGGAAAGTAATATTTACTAAGTGGGAGCTTGAAAATACAAATACAAGACTAGGAGATGAAAATTGACAGGAAAAATCCCTAACTAGACAGAAAACGGTAAACCGTAGGGCTCGCTAGTAGTCATTATACAATTAGGTTATACAATTTAGAACCTTAAGCCTTTTAAATTCTGTTCTTGTCATTGCTACCTTCCTGCCTATTCCTCTCCAAGCTTCACTCCCACTTCTTTTTTTTTTTTTTTTTTTAACTCTTCAGTATAATTTGTGCCCTTATTTGTCTCCTCCACAAATAAGCAGTAAGAAGGCAGGGGCTATGCCTTACTCAGTTTTGTAATGACTACGTGCCTAATACAATATCTTGCACACAGCAGGCACTACAGTTTGTTAAATATTTTTTAAAAATCATTAGTCAATTTTAGATGTAGTAGCATACTAAAGTCAGTAATTTTGGAATTCAATTCAGCACCATCAGATATTCCTACTTAAATTTATTAAAAGACAAATTTTTACTTCATTTTTAAAAGAGAAAAAGAGCAACGTATGTTATTGGTTAACTTATTACACTAGGTACTGTTCAAGTGACTTTATGAAGAGAAAATTTCTATAAATAGGCAAAATTTTTTCCCATTTGAGCAAAATCTTTTGTTAGATGAGACGGTAAGATTCAGGCAATGAATCCATGTGTATAAACCAATCCATTTCATTTGTAGTCATAAAGGCTTTTGGCTTCCAAAGTCCAAAGATCTGTGTATGTGAAACAAGATATACAGTACTATGTAAAGATATGCTTTCTGAAATCTTTCTAAGTAGTATAAAAAAAGAGAAAAGGACCTGATAAGTTAGAAGAGAACAATGAAAATTCTGTGGTCCACTATTAGAGAGAACTCTCAAAGATCTGTCTAAAGATTCATGATATGCCTGAAATTACTTTCTGGTTCAAAATAGTAGATATCAGACAATCTGCAGTTAAATCACTCAAACTTTTTCTAACACCCTAATAATCCAGAAGTCAATAGGCAAACCTCCTGTTAAACAGATGAATCCAAAACGCTAGGAGGTTATTTTACAACTTCTGTTACTTTTTCCTCATTTTTCAATTCTATTTCAGATGTGTCATCTTCATCCTGCCTACTTAAGACTGATTTCAAATAACTAGACCGTATAAAAATAATTTTTAAAGTGAGATTAATATGTATTTCCAATGCATTTCAGATTTCTAAATCATTATATATTTGTCCCTGTAATCCATTTTCAGGTTTCTCAAACATCATACATTCCTCAAATGACATACTTGTAAATTCTAGAATATATATCTTCCCAAACTATGTTTAAAATATTGTTGCTGGTGGGGAGTTGAAGAAGCATGCATTCCCTAAAGCTGCTGAACCAATTCTGATTAATATAAACAAATCCAACCTGGAGGGGAGGAAGGGAGGCTACTTACTCAGGAGAATGTACCACCCCCAACCCCCAGCTGTAGTTGTGGGTGAAGAAGCAACTGTCCTTATCTTGTACCTAGCAGTTCTGATTTAGTATGAGGAGGAGGGGCCTACCAGAGGCACGCTGTCTTTGTCTTTGCTGTGATCAGCTCTACTCTTTATTTAATCTACTATAACAATTTATATATGGCTTTAAAATTGCACAACTCTATTAAACTATAACTATCCAAGTGTTTTATAAACATTAAATTCACAACTGGCCTAGAAGTAGGAAAGAAAATGAATTAATTTAAATCATTTTGTTATAATTCAGATAGAGCATTAAGGGTCAATTTATGGCCCACAAAACAAAACAAAACCCTTAGACTTTACATTTAAAACATTCACAAGATTCTTGAGTGTTATTCCTTACGGTCCCCTAAATCACCACTTACAAAACATGCACGCACATACAGAAGCACAGTAATAATGGGCTAATAATTTTCAACAGTCGACTTCTGATGGAACTGGAGTACAAAACTCAACTGGCATTTATGTCTGAGGGAAGACATCTGTAATTTAGTCCACCCTTTCTTAAACTACTTATCAGCCTCAAATTCTTTTTGGAAGCAAGGTGCTCAAGAAAATTAAATAATAAAAACTCATCTATTTGTGCGTGTCGAGCATAAAAGCTACTTGACAGCAACGGTTTCTAAATCTGGCAGCTAGGATCTACTACTGTAAACAGGTTGCCTCGGTTACCATGTCACTTTTCGAAGGACTTCGTGAACCATGGCAGACGGGGCTGAGAGGGAACTACCAAATTAGGTGTAACTTCCTATTTCCTATCAGAAAAGACCCCCTTTAACGAAAAAGCCCTCAACCTCATCATTTCCTTCTGTCTGCAGCACCCCTGGCCTCCACAAATCCTCTACCATGATGTCCTCGAGGTTTGTGGAGATGCCTTCTCCCATTCTGTACCCGCTTCACCCACTACACGGGTCCCTCCTTCCTCCCCCATCCCTAAACCTGCCTTTCCCCATAAAAACCATCCCAGTGAAGGGCCTCCCCTACTCCCCAGCAAGGCGCACTTTCTCGCTTCTCTTGCGGCAGAAAGATCTGGGCCTCCTGCACTTACTGCTTTCAGCCTCGTCAGGGGCAGAGGCTAGGGACGGGGACAGGGCCGGAGCCTGGGCCAGGGCAGGGGCTGGGGCTGGAGCCGAGGCCGGAGTCGGAGCCGAGTCCGGGGCCGGGGCCGGGGCCGAATCCGGGGCCGGAGCTGGGGTCGGGACCTGGACCTGGGCCACCTCCACCTCCTCCTTCTCCTGGGGTAGCAGCTCCTCCTCCGCCATATTCTCCATAGTTACCGCCTCCGTGCCAGGCCCGCCCGGGGACCAGGAGGGGCTCACGGCGGGGTGAGAGAACTGGCGTGAAAGCCCAGAGGGCTGGATCCAAGGAGTGGGAAAGCAAATGGGGAGGGCTGGATGCGTGCAACAGACAAAAGATGAAGAACCAGTGACCAAATCCTGTCAGCAGAAAAATAAAAAGCCAGAGGCAGCAATTCGCGGTGCCGTCCGCTTCCCTTTCCCCGAGGCGTTACGACGCCACCACAGCCTGCGCAGTAACGTATCGGGGCGGCATCCAATGAGGTAACGGAGTTCCGCTTCCGCGGTGCGTCTCCGTTCCAGCCGTCAACCACGGAAGCGAACCAAGACTACAATACCCAGGGTGCAGCGCGCCACCTGGGGGCGGAGCCCGAGTTCCAAGTCCTTGGAGGAAGTAAACGCGAAACTAAACAAACGCTCGGAGCGTTCGAGTAGAGAAGTCTTGGTTCGAGTGCAGAACTACATTTCCCAGCGGGCATCGGGACCAGGGGATGTCCTGGGCCTCTGGAGTTGCCACCGTCGCGGGCGCGAGTAAGGTAACTGGGGCGCAAATTGACGTTTGGCTGGGCAAATTCCCACTTCTCTCACACTGGTACCCTAGCGGATGGCCAGCTGGTCGGAGGATTCCGGGGCCCCTCGAACCTGGGCGGGGTGACTCTGTGGGCGGATCCGGGGAATGAGCCAGCTCAGTGAAGGGTGTGGTTCTGGCTCGGGTCAGCCTCTCGAGCTGCCCCTCGCTTAGAGCAAAGGTCTGGTTTGTTTCTGCGGAGCCCGTGGGCCGCGTCGGTTTACGAGCTGCTGACGAGCTTGCCTGCCAGTCTGGTTGACTTGGAGTTGGGGTCTGTGCTTCCTGTCGCACCCTCATCCACACCGTAACCTGAACACTTCTCCTTTTGTCTTTATTTTGCTTTAATCTCAGATTCCTATTATCAGCACTGCCCTGTGGTTATAAGAGTCCTGTGGGTAGGGAAGTTGTGTGTGTGTGTGTGTGTGTGTGTGTGTGTGTGTGCGCGCGCGCCCTACGCTTGTATTTAGACTTAATAACCAGAGCTCTGAGTGTGTTGAGTTTTAGGTCACTTGATTGATGCGATTCAGATTCCCCACAGCATTTGCCCAGTGAGTCCCCTGGCCCCAGTACTTGTCTTACTCTCTGGCCTGCTTGAGCCTAAGCCTCACTCATTCAGAACCACTGGGGCAGGCATAGGAAAGCTGGAGTTTTCTGGCTGCTCCTCCTGGGACTGGTCCGAATGTTATAGGCAGCAGGGGAGGAGAAGGAAGACCCCTTTAGTTTCACACTTCCACACTTCGAGTTCGGTTTTCTTAGTTAATAAATCTGATACTAAATGCCTACTTATCTCATTGGTCTCCTTATTTCCTACTTGTTTCAGAGCCCAGGTGAGAGCAAGTGTGATTATTTGGCACTTTAAGAGTGTAATAGGAATTTAGTTGCTACCTGCCGAAGCCCCCCAGCCCGCCCAATAGTTAGGAAGTGTATCTGGAGGGTTTTTTTTTTTTCCCCTCCTCCCCAGTTTAATGGAAACAGTTGAACCCATGGATTGACTGTTAAAGTTATATCTTATAGGAATAAGTAGTGGCTAATTATATTTGTGTATCATCCAAACGTTGTTTTTTTTTTCTTTTAATTTCTAAAAGGCTAGATGGTTAATTGAAAGCTTGATTCAGTATATCAGCTGGAAACCAGAAGATGGAAAGGGTTAGATTTTAGTGTGTGGACTCTGGGAATTTCAATAAGAACTTTTAAGTGTGGTCTGTGCTCTTGAGACAGCTTAAAAAAAGAATCTTAAAAGTTGAAGAATTATATTGAGCGTATTACTCATCTATTGCTGCCTAAGTTATCCTAAAACTTAGTGGTTTAAAACAACAAGTGTTTATTACCTCACAGTTTCTGTGTGTCAGAAATTAAGAAGTGGCTTTCTGGGGTACCTGGTTCTGAGTCTCATGAGGTTGCAGTGAAGCTATCAGCCAGGGATGCTGCCACTCAAAGGCTTGATTAGGGCTTCAGGATTAGCCTCAAAGCTGGCTCACTCACATGCTTGGCAATTGGTTCTTTTTTGGCAAGAGGTCTCAGTTCTTCACTGGTGGGCCTCAATGAGCTACTTAAAAGTCATCATGGTATGGTGGCTGGCTTTCCCTAGGGTAAGAGAAAGACAGAATCCACAGTGTCTTATATAACTTAGCCACGTATGCCATATAGCAATTCCTATTGGTGACACAGGTCAGCCCCATTTATTGTGAGAGGACTACCTAAGAGTGTAATTACCGGCAGCAGAGATCATCAGGAGCCACTTTGGAGGCTGGCCAGCACAGGAAGTCTCCCCTTTTTTGAGCTTATATTTTTTCATAAAACCAACATGACTTTCACACCATTATAAATATGAAACATTTGTCATGGTAAACATGTAGGTGTTTTTGCTTGGATAGTCCATTATCTTCAGTGATTTTTTTTTAAATTGGGCTTATTTTTGTATTCAAAGCAGTGACATAAGACTAACTTGGGTCAGTTTAAATTGTAAAAGGTAACATTATAAGTAGTCCATTGTCTTGAAGCAATTCATTTCATGGAAGTTACTGTTTTTTATTATACCTTTCCCCAACATGGAATAGAATCCTTGGAACAAGAGAAGGAAAAAGGAGATTATTACTCTCATCTGGAAGCACAACTGTGAATTCAGTTATTGCCATACATTATCTTACAAAGCAAAATTTCTGGGCGATTTAGGATCAGTGCTTGGAAATCTATGTTGAATATGCTTTTGTTAATTTTTACTGTTAGCATTTCTGTTAGCTATCAGCATTTCCTTTCTTTCTCTTTACATTCACCAAAGCATTCTAAAAGTTTGATTTAGTATACTTGCATTATTTTATATAACTTCACTTACCGTGGTCATGATTGACCATGAGTAATTGCAATTGTTTGGTTTCTAAAGCTTTTCTTATGTTCAGAGTCCCCATATGTGTCACTGTCAGCAACAAACTCTCCTTTGGGCTTTGCTTCTAGACTCCTGTCTATCTTCCCGTTCCAACAGACCTGATGATATTTCCAACCCCTAGGCTTTCTATTCCAGCACTGGAAGCTTCTGGTGCACACTGAGTTGAGTGTGGAGGGTGTTTCAGGAGAGTAAAGACTTAGGACTAACTGGTTTTGAGGTGTAGGTAAGGCAAAATACAGCAGTTCTGCAGGCAGTTGGAAAATGGTGGTCTGAAGCTTGGGAGAGAAATCAGGGCTACAGGCACAGTTTTGAGAGTCATTCCTAAAAAGGTGGTAGATGAAACTGAAGTAGAGGAAGAGATCATTATGAGGGAAACTGTAAGTGAAATAAAGTGGAACAATGAGAGAATTCTGTTGTCTTGGGAATGGTTAGAAAATGGAAATCATTTTGTAAAACTCCAGTCTTTGTATAACTGAAAGAAGACGAATTTCTAACGTATTTTATGGTGGTGGTGGTAAAACACACGCACACACACACGCACGTAATGTGTTTTTAATGTTTATTTTAGCTTTTCAAAATGTCCAACAAAGAATCTTGTGGAAAAAAAGAGAAGTCTCGGAGAAAAGGCAGCACCGCATCACCCAACTTTGACGTAGAAGTAAGAATTTTGCTTTACTGACCCAAAGATACCTTTTTTTGCAGTTCACTTTTGTGTTAAGAAAAAAATACCTCAGTTTTAAAATGAGCTATGTAAATATTTTGTTTTGCCCTTCTGACACAGAAGTAATTTGTTTTTCCCATCCTTTTTTTTCACCCATTCTTGCATTATTTTATTTATTCCTCACAACTCTGTGAAGTAGGTACTTTATTATCCCAGTTATACAAATGCCAAAACTGAGGCTTAGAGAGGTATGTAATTTGCCTAGCCATTCCTGACTTGAGTTCTAGGCCCTCCTTTACATAGAAATAACTCACCATTATACCTTTATTGTGTGTCTCCTTCTTCATTTACTCAGCAATGGATAAGATTATATGCTCATCAGTCAGAATAGGCTACCCTGTGCGGGAGAGGCTAAAGGTAGGGACGGCATGCTCACCATGTGCCTTTCTCTGTGACTCTCAACACATTACCTTAGGAAGTACTTAAAAAAAATTTTTTTTAGTATTTATTCATTTTTGAGAGAGAGAGAGAGCAGGAGAGGGACAGAGAAAGAGGGAGACACTGAATCTGAAGCAGGCTCCAGGCTATGCCCTGTGAGCACAGAGCCCGACATGGGGCTCGAACTCACAAATGTGAGATCATGACCTGAGCCGAAGTTGTAGGCTTAATTGACTGAGCCACCCAGGCTCCCTGGAAGTTTTGTTTTGTTTTTTAAGTTTATTTATTTATTTAAAGAGAGAATGAGAATGAGTGGGGGAGGGGCAGAGAGAGGGAGACAGAAGATCTGAAGCAGGCTCTGCACTGACAGCACAGAGCCCGATGTAGGGCTCGAACTCACAAAATGTGAGATCATGACCTGAGCCAAAGTTGGACACTTAACCGACTGAGCCACCCAGGCAAACTAGAAGTATTTTAGCAGATGAAATTTAGGGTGTCCCAACTAATTGAGTGAAATGTTATCTCTAGGAAACAA
This sequence comes from Acinonyx jubatus, assembly GCF_027475565.1. NCBI lineage: Eukaryota > Metazoa > Chordata > Mammalia > Carnivora > Felidae > Acinonyx > Acinonyx jubatus. The sequence goes on from NC_069395.1 coordinate 45,380,015, forward strand.
GACTGAAACATGATTTATGTGACCAAAACAAATGAAAACCCTGCAATTAGTTTTATTATAAACTCTCTGAATAGTCTGCTTAGTGCATCATCAGAATTAGACAATGTTTATGCTACATTACCATCCAAGATGAGAGACTAAAGTCTAGCAAAGGTGAATATTCACTATAGAAGTGATTTCTCTGGTAGCAGATTAGTTCATAAGGCTTTTACATCACCTGGATAAAGTAGACTAAGGATCATTACACTTTTTGATGTTTGTTCCTTTCTTACTATCTGATTACTAATTTGACCTCCCAGATATAGGGATAATTGGAAAGGGGACCCTGGAGTATGGCCTTACAGTACTATGGTATCTTTGATTTATGTATCTTCTATTTGGCACTGATGATTGGCATGCCATTTGCAATTCTCCTCCTATTCTCTTTTAATCTCCTCGAATCAGACTTTTTGTTGCCATCACTCCTCCAAATGTGCTCTCATCAAAGCCAGCAGCAGTGGTTTCCATGTTGCTAAATCCATTTGTTGCTCTTCAGACCTCATCTGACTTGAACCATCAGCAGTATTTGACATAGCTGATTCACTTTCTCCTTGAAACATTTTCTTCACTTAACTTTTGAAACACCATATTCTCCTGATTTTCCTCCACACTGGTGACTGCCTGGAAGTGTCCTCTGTTGATTCCTCATCTTCTTAAACTATAACCTTTCAAATGCCCAGCTTCGGTTTTTCCAATTTAGTAAGTTGCAATTCCATTCTTTCAGTTGCTTGGGGCAAAGTCCTGGTCATCATCCTCTACCTGCATCCAGTCTACCAGCTTTCTCTTAATAATATATTTAGAGCCTGACTACCTCCTGTGCTGTCACCTTGATCCAGACAATCAGCTTGCTTCTCCAGATTGTCCCAGTATTTTTCGTATTGATCTCCCTGCTGCCACCTTTGCCTCCTCATGTTCTCTTCTCAGCAAGCTGCCAGAATGATCCTATTAAGATGTAAGTCAGATCATGTCACTCCTCTGCTCTGTACTTTCTGGTGGTCTTCCATTTCCCCCAGAGTAACAGCTAAAGTCCTAGCTGGGGCCAACAAAGCAATCTGCTCTCCCCATCTCATCTCCTTTCATTCTCTCATTGCTTTCTCCATTTGTGTTTTTTTGCTATTATTCCAACAAGCCAGGCACATTACTGCCTCGGGGGCTTTGCCCTTGAACTGAAAGCTCTTTCCCTAGATATTCATGCGGCTTTTTCCTTCACTTCTTTAGGTCTCTAGTCAGATGTCAGCTTATCAGTGGGGCCTTTTTCTGACTACTGTTTAAATTTGCAGCCACCTGCACCCCCACCTTCCAGCCCTTCCTGCCTTCTTTCTCTGTTTTATTGTTTTGCATCGCATCATCCGACACTAAATCTATTACTTGTTTATTTGTAAATTCCTGCACTAAATTTTAACCTCCATGAGGGCAGGGGCTTTTGTTCATTAATCTGTCCCCACTGTCTAGAATGGCTTTGGTACATGGTAGGTACTCAGAGTTTGTCCCGGGTCTGCTGAGTTTTGGATCCACTGAAACATAACTGGATGTATGATTTTGCTTTATAAAAGACTGAATTCCACCATGGCAGCGCCACCTCCCCGTACCTTTATCTGAGCCATCAGCTGTCTTCTGCTGTAACACCTGTATCCTATCTCATCTCTAATTCAAGAGCATCTAGATCCTCTGATTTCTAGTTGTCTTCTTTCTGGCTGAATTTCCCTCCCTCTTACCAAAGGATGTGTGCCTTTAAACATTTCCCCCCCTGAAGGTTATTATTAATATAGAAAGAATATTAATTTATAATAACAATGGTTAAATAACACGCTATATTTTGTGTCTTTCTTTCCTTTTTTCCACTTGGCATTCTTAGGATAAGAAAGAGAAAAAAGCTTCCAGTTCTCCTAGTTCAGCTTGCTGTGTAAGGTCTGTTTCATCAGAGAAGAGAAAACTGGTAAGTGTTCATATACTATAACTAACTCTAAACATTATTTATATTAAAGTTTTAATGTATAATTGGAAAGTTTATGATATAAATTCCCCCACGACTTTTTTACTCATATTTTCTTTATACTTTATGATAGCCAATAGAAAAAAAATAAACCAGTGTTTGGTTTTTTTCTTCCTTCTCACCAAAAAGCACTAATCAAGGCCTTCATTTCTTTCTGGAGATACAGGGCCTCAGCACAAGAGAAGAAAGAGAGAAATAGGATATAGTCCCTGTCCTAAAGACTTTAAAGAATAGAGAGAAGTAGAAGCACATGCACAGATAACTTAACGAAAGGACATACCTCAGTGTCAAAGCAGAAAAATGCACAATAAGTTGTAAAAGAATTCAAAACATCAATCACCAAGACTTGGAACATACTTAGGAAAAAAAAGGTGGACGAAATATATGCTAACGACTGAATATAGATGGAATAAAGATGAATGAGTTAAAGAAAAAAGGTTTTCTTGGCTAAGAAAGCATGGGCATTCTAAGAATCTATAGATGACTGGAGTGCATTCAGCAGAGAGAAAATAAACCAGCCTACCTAGAAACAGAAGGACTATTTTGAGGAAGAAAAATAGAACCTACCATGTGGGATCAGACAACATGGATATAAATTAAGATAGTTTTAAAAAGTCTCGTCCCATATATGATTATATTTGGCTTTACACTATTCTTGTGAGATAGCGATGGCAGATATATAGTGTTTGTGTTTTCAGATCCAGAAATTAAGATCCAGAAGGTTAAGTGACTTTGTCCAGGGACACAAAATTGTTTATAGCGACAGAGCCAAGTCCAGAGTCACATAAATAATTAGAAACACATTAAGCTAGCTCAGGGGTGGTTGGTGAAGTGCTTAACTACATTCAAGTTGAAAGTAGGTGTATGTGGGGATAGCTACAGGTTTGCAGGTAATGAGAGAAAGTAGTTGTGAAAGTTGTGTGAATGTAGAATTCTGTTTTTAAGAATTTGTTTTTGTACAGTGACACTGCTATTTGAATCGATTGTTTCTATATTAATCTCCTTAAAGCATAGGTTTCATCATATTTCTCCTCTGTTGAAAAATCTTCACTCACTTTTTAGTCTGTCATTTAGGACCTTCTTAAATTCGGTCACACCTTAACTCTCCAGTTCTCTTTTTTTTTCCTCAAAATAGTCCTTCTGTGTCTAGGTAGGTTGGTTTATTTTCTCTCTGCTGAATGTGCGCCAGTCGTCTGCAGCTTCTTAGAATGCCTAAGCTTTCTTAGCTGGGAAAACGTTTTTTCCTTAATTCATTCATCTTTATTCCATCTATATTCAGTCGTTAGCATATATTTTGTCCATCTTTTTTCTTAAGTATGTTCCAAGTCTTGGTGATTGATGTTTTGAATTCTTTTACAACTTATTGTGCATTTTTCTGCTTTGACACTGAGGTATGTCCTTTCGTTAAGTTATCCGTGCATGTGCTTCTACTTCTCTCTCTTCTTTAAAGTCTTTAGGACAGGGACTATATCCTATTTCTCTCTTACTTCCCTTGTGCCGAGGCCCCGTGTCCCAAGTACATAGAGAGACAAGGTGGGGGAGTAGAGATAGTGGCCACAGCTGGTTTCAGTCCTGGCTCTGCTGCTGACTTGCTGTGTGATGTTGAGAAAGATACTTTGCTGTATTTGAGCCTTGGGTACTTTATCTGTAAAAGGGGAATGATTATATTATCTATCTCACAGGATTTATTGGAAGGATTAAATAAATTGTGTGGAAAAAAATATTGTCTCCCAGTCTCTTTCCCCTGTAACTGTGGTAAAAGTGCACAATTTATATTTCCTAAATGATACATTTTTTTTTTCTTTCAGAAATCGGATCATACAGACATTCTGTACTGTGATATAAAAAGACAAGAAGTGAAAAGGTAAATTCCCCCTTTTTACTGATATTTTTTACTTTTTGGGCCTTAGAATTGTGAAAGTAAATATTTTGATTTGCAATTTTTTTTTTACTTTGATTAGTACTGATTTGCATATAAATATTTCTAGCTATATCACAGGTTATGATTTTTTAATTTTTTTAATTTTTTTAAAGTTTATTTCAGAGAGACAGAGATAGCATGAGTTGGGGAGGTATAAAGAGAGAGGAGGAGAGAGAGGATCCCAAGCAGGCTCTTTGCTTCTAGTACAGAGTCTGATGTGGGGGTCAAACCCATGAAACTGTGAGATCATGACCTGAGCGGAAACTAAGAGACCGACGCTAACCCTTCATTATTGAATTTTCTTAACGTTAGTGTAGATTTAATAAAAAGTTGAGTGAAATAAAAAGTCTTGTCACAATTCTGTGCTTTCAAGTAAATGACCCTTTCAAGTAAAATGCTAATTTTTATCTCAGGTGATTTGATTTTGACTCACCCTTAGAAGTTTCATGACTTTGTTACATATAGTGATAGAAGAAGTTGTGTGGCTGGTTTAGAAATGTTATAAATTAAAGATGAATTACATATTACCTCTGAAGAGAATGTGGTGCATATTGAATTGGTATGGTTTCAAAACTGTGTTAATTAAAGAGGATATGGCCACAACTAGATAGCTTGGGGAAAAATGGTAGGAACCATGGAGATTATTTTTCTTTAGTTTCTGTGTTCTTTGGATAAAAATTTCAGAGAATTTTGTGGTGAAGGCATTTCTTGCCACTAATAGGGTACAAATAATTATAAAAGTATGCATAATAAAAGTTGATGAGACCATAGTTTCTCTGAAAATAAGGAGTTATGGGAAAATGATAAAATGGCATTAAGTATATACATAAAATTTCTGCTTCACAAATTCAATGTTTGCTAAAAACAAGAAAATTCAACTTGCTTCTAGCTTTTCTTCAGCTTTTTTTTTATTGTCTTCTTTCCTTGTGATACTTTGCTTCTTATATTATTATCGGTTGAAGTACATTCTGTCATAAATTTCACATTACGTTGACTATTACTTTCTAAATTTTTTAAAATATTTTTTATTTTTTAATTTTATTTTTTTAATTTACATCCAAATTAGTTAGCATATAGTGCAACAATGATTTCAGGGGTAGATTCCTTAATTTAGCCCATTCCCCCTCCAGTAACCCTTTGTTCTCCATATTTAAGAGTCTCTTATGTTCTGTCCCCCTCCCTGTTTTTATCTTATTTTTGCTTCCCTTCCCTTATGTTCATCTCTTCTGTGTCTTAAAGTCCTCATATGAATGAAGTCACATGATATTTGTCTTTCTTTGGCTGACCAATTTCGCTTAGCATAATACCCTCTAGTTCCATCCACATAGTTGCAAATGGCAAGATTTCATTCTTTTTGATTGCCGAGTAATACTCCATCAAATGTATGTGTGTGTATGTATCTTCTTTATCCATTCATCCATCTATGGACATCTGGGCTCTTTCCATACATTGGCTATTGTCGATAGTGCTTCTATAAACATTGGGGTACATGTGACCCTTTGAAACAGCATACCTGTATCCCTTAGATAAATACCTAGTAGTGCAATTGGGTAGTTCTATTTTTAATTTTTTGAAGAATCTCCATACTGTTTTCCAGAGTGGCTGCACCAGTTTGCATTACCACCAGCAATGCAAAAGAGATCCTCTTTCTCTGCATGCTCGCCAACATATGTTGTTGCCTGAGTTGTTAATGTTAGCTATTCTGACAGGTGTGAGGTGGTATCTCATTGTGGTTTTGATTTGTATTTCCCTGATGATGAGTGATGAGGAGCATGTTTTCATGTGTTGGTTGGCCATCTGGATGTCTTCTTTGGAGAAGTGTCTATTCATGTCTTTTGCCCATTTCTTCCTTGGATTATTTGTTTCTTGGGTGTTGTGTTTGATAAGTTCTTTATAGATTTTAGATACTGACCCTTCATCTGATATGCTGTTTGCAGCTATCTTCTCCCATTCTGTCCGTTGCCTTTTAGTTTTGCTGATTGTTTCCTTCGCTGTGCAGAAGAAGCTTTTTATTTTTATGAAGTCCCAATAGTTCATTTTTGCTTTTGTTTCCCTTGCCTCCAGAGGTATGTTGAGTAAGAAGTTGCTGTGGCCAAGATCAAAGAGGTTTTTACCTGCTTTCTCCTCGAGGACTTTGATGGCTTCCTGTCTTACATTTAGGTCTTTCATCCATTTTGTGTTTATTTTTGTGTATTTTGTGTATAAGAAAGTGGTCCAGGTTCATTCTTCTGCATGTCGCTGTCCAGTTTTTCCAACACCACTTGCTGAAGAGACTGTCTTTATTCCATTGGATATTCTTTTCTGCTTTATCAAAAATTAGTTGGCCGTACATTTGTGGGTCCATTTCTGGGTTCTCTATTCTGTTCCATTCATCTGAGTGTCTGATTTTGTGCCAGTACCGTACTGTCTTGATGATTACAGCTTTGTGGTATAGCTTGAAGTCTGGGATTGTGATGCCTCCTGCTTTGGTTTTCTTTTTCAAGATTGCTTTGGCTATTCGGGGTCTTTCTGGATTTTTTAGGATTATTTTAGGATTATTCTAGCTCTGTGAAAAATGCTGGTGTTACTTTGATAGGGATTGTATTGAATATGTAGATTGCTTTGGGTAGTATTGACATTTTAACAATATTTGTTCTTCCTATCCAGGAGCATGGAATCTTTTTCCATTTCTTTGTGTCTTCTTCAATTTCTTTCATAAACTTTCTATAGTTTTCAGTGTATAGATTTTTCACCTCTTTGCCTAGATTTATTCCTTGGTATTTTATGGTTTTTGGTGCAATTGTAAATGGGATCGATTCCTTGATTTCTCTTTCTGTTGCTTCATTGTTCGTGTATAGGAATGCAACTGATTTCTGTGCATTGATTTTATATCCTGCAACTTTGCTGAATTCATGAATCAGTTCTAGCAGTTTTTTGGTGGAATCTTTTGGGTTTTCCATGTAGCGTATCACGTCGTCTGCAAAGAGTGAAAGTTTGACCTCCTCCTGGCTGATTTGGATGCCTTTTATTTCTTTGTGTTGTCTGATTGCAGAGGCTGACTTCCAATACTATGTTGAATAACAGTGGCAAGAGTGGACATCCCTATCTTGTTCCTGACCTTAAGGGGAAAGCCCTCAGTTTTTCCCCATTAAGGATGATATTAGCATTGGGTCTTTCATATATGGCTTTTATGATCTTGAGGTATGTTCTAGCCCTACTTTCTTGAGGGTTTTTATCAACAAAGGATGCTGTGTTTTGTCAAATGTTTTCTCTGCATCTATTGAGAGGATCATATGGTTCTTGTCCTTTCTTTTATTGATGTGATGAATCACATTGATTGTTTTGCAGATATTGAACCAGCCCTGCATCCCAGGTATAAATTCCACTTAGTCGTGGTGAATAATTTTTTTAATGTATTGTTGGATCCAGTTGGCTAATATCTTGTTGAGGATTTTTGCATCCATGTTCATCATGGAAATTGCTGTATAGTTCTCCTTTTTAGTGAGGTCTCTGTCTGGTTTTGGAATCAAGGTAATGCTGGCTTCATAGAAAGAGTTTAGAAGTTTTCCTTCCATTTCTATTTTTTGGAACAGCTTCAGGAGAATGGGTATTAACTCTTCCTTAAATGTTTGGTAGAATTCCCCTGGAAATCCATCTAGCCCTGGACTCTGGTTTTTTGGGAGATTTTTTATTACTAATTCAATTTCCTTGCTGGTTATGGGTCTGTTCAAACTTTCTATTTCTTCCTTTTTCAGTTTTTAGTGTATATGTTTCTAGGAATTTGTCCATTTCTTCCAGATTGCCCATTTCATTGGCATATAATTGCTCATAATATTCTCTTATTATTGTTTTTATTTCTGTTGTGTTGGTTGTGATCTCTCCTTTTTCATTCTTGATTTTATTTATTTGGGTCCTTTCCTTTTTCTTTTTGATCAAAGTGGCTAGTGGTTTATCAATTTTGTTAATTCTTTCGAAGAACCAGCTTCTGGTTTCATTGATCTGTTCTACTGTTTTTTGGTTTGAATAGCATTAATTTCTGCTCTAATCTTTATTACTTCCTGTCTTTTGCTGGTTTTGGTTTTATTTGCTGTTCTTTTTCCAGCTCTTTAAGGCGTAAGGTTAGGTTGTGTATCTGAGATCTTTCTTCCTTCTTTAGGAAGGCCTGGATTGCTATATACTTTCCTCTTATGAATGCCTTTCCTGCATCCCAGAGATTTTGGGTTGTGGTGTTATCATTTTCATTGGCTTCCATGAACTTTTTGATTTCCTCTTTAACTTCTTGGTTAGCCCATTCATTCTTTAGCAGGATGTTCTTTAGTCTCCAAGTATTTGTTACCTTTCCGCATTTTTTCTTGTGGTTGATTTTGAGTTTCAGAGCATTGTGGGCTGAAAATATGCCCGTATGATCTCGATCTTTTTGTACTTGTTGAGGGCTGATTTGTGTCCCAGTATGTGGTCTGGAGAACATTCCATGTGCACTGGAGAAGAATGTATATTCCACTGCTTTAGGTTGAAATGTTCTGAATATATCTGTTAAGTCCACCTGGTCCTGTGTGTCATTCAAAGCCATTGTTTCCTTGTTGATTTTTTGATGAGATGATCTGTCCATTGCTGTGAGTAGGGTGTTGAAGTCCCCTACTTGTTATGGTATTAGTGTCAATGAGTTTATGTTTGTGATTAATTGATTTATATATTTGGGTGCCCTCACATTTGGCACATAAATGTTTACAATTGTGAAGTCTTGGTGGATAGACCCCTTAATTATGATATAATGCCCTTCTTCATCTCTTGATACAGTCTTTATTTTAAAGTCTAGGTTGTCTGATAGAAGTATGGCTACTCTGGCTTTGTTTTGTGGACCATTAGCATGATAGATGCTTCTCCATCCCCTTATTTTCAATCTGAAGGTGTCTTTAGGTCTAAAGTGGGTCTCTTGTAAACAACATATAGATGGATCTTGTTATCTTATCCATTCTGTTATCCTGTGTCTTTTGATTGGAGTGTTTCGTCCATTGATGTTTAGAGTGAGTACTGAAAGATAAGAATTTATTGCCATTATGTTGCTTGTAGAGTTGGAGTTTCTAGTGGTGTTCTCTGGTCGTTTCTAGTCTTTGTTGCTTTTGGTCTTTATTTATTTGTTTGTTTGTTTGTTTTTTCATCTTTTCTCCCCTCAGAGAGTGCCCCTTAAAATTTCTTGCAGGGCTGGTTTAGTGGTCACAAACTCTTAATTTTTGTGTGTCTGGGAAACTTTTTATCTCTCCATCTGTTTTGAATGACAGCCTTGCTGGATAAAGAATTCTTGGCTGCATATTTTTCTGATTCAGCACATTGAATATATTCTGCCACTCCTTTCTTGCCTGCCAAGTTTCTGTGGATAGGTCTGCTGCAAACCTGATCTGTCTTCCCTTGTAGGTTAAGGACTTTCTTCCCCTTGCTGCTTTCATGATTCTCTCCTTGCCTGAATATTTTGTGAATTTGACTCTGATATGCCTTGTTGATGGTTGGTTTTCGTTGAATTTAATGGGAGTCCTCTGTACTTCCTAGATTTTGATGTCTGTGTCTTTCCCCAGGTTAGGAAAGTTTCTGCTATAGCTTGCTCACATAACCTTTCTACCCATATTTCTGTCTCTTCCTCTTCTGCGACCCCTGTGATTCTGATGTTGTTCCTTTTTAATGAGTCACTGATTTCTCTAATTCTTAAACCATGCTTTTTTGCCTTACTCTCCCTCTTTTTTCTGCTTCATTATTCTCCATAAGTTTGTCCTCTAGATCACTGATTCTCTGTCCTGCTTCACCCATCCTTGCTACTGTAGCATCCATTCAAGATTGTAGCTCAGTTATAGCATTTTTTATTTCATCCTGACTAGCTTTTACTTCTTTTATGTCTGCAGAAAGGGATTCTAATCTATTTTCGACTCCAGCTAGTAATCTTATTATCGTGATTCTAAATTCTGGTTCAGACATCTTACTTGTATCTGTGTTGGTTAAGTCCTTGGGTGTCATTTCTTCCTACTCTTTCTTTTGGGGTGAATTCCTGCTGAATTCTGTGGTTCAGCTTGTGAAGATTGTTGTGTTAATCCTCAGATCAGTTTTCTAGGTATGCAGGATGGTTTATTGTTGGTCTGGCTGTATTTCCTGGACGTGAGACACACAAAAAACTTCCATGCTGTTCCACCATCTTGGCTCCTCCCTCACCTTCTAAACTTTTTGAACTGGATTTTTAATGCCTTTTATCATAGAGTATTCTTTTTTTTTTTTTTTAATTCTAAAACACTGCTTGATTTTTCACTAGTTACTTTTTGCCTCATTAAGGGCACATTTTGTAGCTCTTGATTTTACATCTATGTTACAAGAGCATGAATAGACTTCTAATTTACATACTACCCCCTTAGCCTTGTCCACGTTGTCTTTAGGGGGAAGAAGAAGCAGTATTGTTGAATTATTTTGAGAGGTGGATCCAAAGTATTCCAAGGATGCAATGAAGTTCACCTTGGCTTTAGTATTTATTCAAAATTTGGGGACGCCTGGGTCACTCAGTCGGTTGAGCATCTGATTTCAGGTCAGGTCATGATCTTGTGGTTCGTGAGTTCAAGCCCTCTGTTTGTGGTGCTCTCTGCTGTCAGTGCAGAATCTGCTTCAGAGCCTCTGTCTCCTCTCTCTGCCTGTCTCCCATAGGTGCACATGCTCTCTCTCAAAAATGAGTAAATGTTAAAAAAAATATATGCTATTTGGTTTTAGCTCTTGCAATGCTGAATAATTGAATGCCTACTGCAGCATTTCTGCATTCCTGAATCCATGTGTGATCAATGATGTTGTGTGGGTTATCATTGTATCTACTGAGAGTAAAAACATCAGTAATATGTGGCATATTGGATTTATTGTTAATATCTGAATATTCACTTTCATATATTAATAAGTACTCTAGATGTAACTTATGTGAAATTTTCTTTTGTCAGAGACAAACTATATGTCACAGTAGGTATTTTAGAACTGTCTCATCATGTGTTTAAACAATATGGGATAGAAGCTATTATATATTGAAAATTTGGACAAAAGAAAGCTGTGCTTTGGAAACATTAGTATCAATAGTGCAGAACTTCTAACAACCATTGGTTGTCTGCAAAGAAGGTGGTTCATTTGCTGTTATTTATTTATTGGAAAAGTGAACAAACTTATTTGCCTCAAGATTCTAAGTATTTCTTTATGATATATGGCATCTTCTGTAAAAATCTCCCTATTCACCTATAGGGAAGGTCCCCAAATTGGTGGGACCTCAGTGAAAGCTGAGGTACAGATGAGAAAACAGAGAGAATTTTGTCATCCTGAAAGCCACTTAACATCATTCCATTACCACAATTCTCGATCCATGGTTGATGTATACATGGATGTATCAGCAATGAAAGCATTAGCAAGGGTAACAATCTTAAGTTTGCTTTTGAAAGTTTCAGAAAGCATTTTTGTGAACAGTGCACTGTCAGTTTGTGGGATTTCTCCGGTAAGTTGCATCATCACTATTGACCAAATCTTTTTAAGTCCAGGAGTTGAAGAGGTGAGAAGTTGTACCTCAGTTATTATTAGATAGAGGGCAGTATTGCCACCAGCAGTGCCCATTATTGGCAGAATTAGCCAAAAAGTAATTTATTCTTCAATTGAGCTAAGTTGAAAGTAAGTATACAATTCAATATCCTGAAGGTACATCATGATCACCAACAGAGCAGTCTAACAGCTGCTAGTGTTGAGAAATTGTTTCTGTAGGATGTCAAATTTAAAATGGCTACTAACCTTTTACATAACACAAGTGTAATAATAGTTTTGACAGAATTTCACATTTATTCTTATATCACAAGAGTTCATCAAGAATGGTGTTTCAACTTCAGCTGAAAATTGATTTTACACTAAGTCAGTCATAAAAAAATAAGTACTTTAAAAAAATGAAGAGTATTTGCTCCATGTCTAACTTATATCTAAAAAGAGCTCAGAACTTTAGTATTTTGGAGTTGCAAGTATAAAACCGCATTATCACAGAATATAGCATTTTGCAAAACTAGTTGATAAGAGATGATTTTTAAGATTTAATTTTGTTGGCCTTTTAAAAGGTATTGTATTCAGTTTTCATTAATTATGACCATGTAGACCATAGTGCCTAGATTGCTACAAAAGATGCAGTACAGTGTTATGAAGAACAAATAAGGAATGTGAAAATGCTCAGAGAACTACAGGGTCCCATTAAAATTCTTGAGTTATGTTCTGTTTGTTGTTTTCCTGATTTTTCTTTAATACAGCCAGCATCTTAAACTGGGTATACCAGTAGATGCCAAACAAAGTCCTATTAAAATTAAAATTAAAATTTTATCATTATTTACTAACAGATAAATAATGATGTGTAGTCTTTTTGTAGGAGGAGATAGAAGATAAAATCAGATGAAGACCTAGGTGAAACTCCTATTAAAAACTCCAAGATGTTTATAGTTTGCTCTTTTGTAATGAATTATTTGAGAAGTCACCTATTTACTATTTCTTTTTCCCCTGCCAGGCTATAAGGTAATTGGGAGTAAGGACTCAGTGGATGTATCCTCCACTGCCTCTCCAGTGCCTAGCACAGTGACAGGCAATTCGAACGCACTCAAGGATTTATTGATATGAATTAACAGATTGTGTTTCATTGATTTTTTTTTCACCTTTCTTTTTGACTACAAAGTAGTATCTACTTTTATTAAGCAGGAAAATATCACCTCTAGCTGTTGCTACTTCTAACATTTTAGTACATTTCTTTCAAGACAGTCAATTCGAATGGACTCAAGGATTTATTGATATGAATTAACAGATTGTATTTCATTGATTTTTTTTCACCTTTCTTTTTGACTACAAAGTAATACTACTTTTATTAAGCAGGAAAATATCACCTCTAGCTATTGCTACTTTTAATATTTTAGTACATTTCTTTCAAGACTTTTTATTATGCTTATTTAAATTGTTGAGACCACATTATATATACAGATTTGTGCCCTGCTTGATTTTTGCTGAATGTTATATCAACATGGTGTATCAATATGTTTATATCAATATGTTTTGCTGAATGATATATCAGTATGTTATATCAATATGTTTTGTTAGATCATTGAAAACTTTCATAACTATCATTTGAAATGGCCATAATGTAATAGCATATTTCTTAGTCATTTCTAAAATTTTAGTATTTACTACCTTACTTTTGCTATTACAAATAATCCTGGATTTTAAAAAAGTTTTTAGTCCATTTTTAATTTTTTTCACCTTGGTATAGATTTCTAAAATGAGAATTACTAGTAAGTCAAAGAATATGAACATTTTTAGAATTCTTAATTATATTGTCAAAAATTCCTTTGTGGAACTGTTACATCATTTTGCATTTCTACCATGAGAGAGTCCATTTTTCAACCCATTGCCAGACTTAATGCTATTTTAAAATCTTTGCTAATTTGGTAGAAGACAATGGTATGTCATTATCATTAGCATGTCTATGATTAGTAGGGAAGTTAAACTTTTTTTCTCAAATGTCCGTTAGCCATTCCCTTTTTCTCACCAGTAATTTTCTGCTTATGTCCTATTCTAGAGTCAGTACTTTTTGATGTGCTTTTTATTTACTAAGGTTGATAAGTGTCACATATATAACAAATACCATTTCCCAGTTTTAAAATTTTTATTATCTTTCGATATGCTAGAGGGTTTTTTTTAATTACAAATAATTTTTTTAATGTTTATTTTTGAGAGAGAGACAGAGCATGAGTGGGGCAGGGGCAGAGAGAGAGGGAGGCATAGAATCTGAAGCAGGATCCAGGCTCTGAGCTGTCAGCACAGAGCCTGACACAGGTCTCGAACTCACAAACCATGAGATCATGACCTGAGCCAAGGTGGCTGCTTAACCGAATGAGCCACTCAGGTGCTCCAGTATGCTAAAGTTTTAAAGTAAATAGTCATTTTTTTAAAAGTTTTATTTAAGTAAGCTCTACACCCAGCATGGGGCTCGAACTCACCACCCCGAGATCAAGAGTTGTATGCTCTTCCAACTGAGCCAGCCAGTCGCCTTGTAAATAGTCATTTATGTTTATTATTTCCCTTTGCATTTTTTCTCACCGCTGTGAAGTTTAGGAAGTTCTCTATTAAGAAATCGGATAAATACTCCCTTTTTTCCCATATGGCTTTTAAGGGATTAATATGAAGTGTAGCAATTATGGTAATTATTTTGCACTTAAGTGTTTAATCTGTAAGGAATTCATATTGCCTGATATTATATGAAGCTATAAATTTGATTTTTTTCCAAATAGCAAACCAGTTATTCCAACACCATTTGTAGAGTAATTCTTTACATTTCATTCTTAGTGTAGTCATGTATTTTTTATGATGTTTGTGTCAAGCCAGTTCTGTCATTTCCCTAACTAAAATGATACAGTGCAACATTGCATACAATCATGTGTAACTGTAATGTAACTTAGGTTTCTGTGCTGCTTTACAGATTGAATGTAGAAACCGACACTCCAGGAAGGAGGCCAAAAATCAGTTCTTTATCCCCTCAAGGGCCTGTTAAACTCCAGGAAGTATCATATTCCGATGCTAATCAAATTGTCTCACAGAACCCTTCTTCACATGGGACTAAAAAAGATTTAACTAAATATGACAATTTTAAAGATATTAAATTGACAAATGTTAGGAGCAAGGCTGACCATGGAATTAAAAACTTTTGCGGTCCTAAGATTGCCAAAGATGTGAAACCAAAAACAGAAGGCCAAGCAAGTGAAAAACAATGGCCTCATTTACTCACTCAGGGGGAGAAGTTGAAAGAACTCAAGAAAGAAAGGTACAGGAAATTTAGAGACAGTTCTGAAAAATGTGTTTTGGGGAAACGCAAGAGAATCCATTTTTCTCAGGATTGTAATTCCGACAAGATAATCAAGGAATCCCTTGAATCTAGAAGAAGGAAGATCAGTTTCAAAATCCCAATAAAATCCCGTGATACTCTCCAGAAGCTTGTAGAAGAGAATGTCTTCAATTTAGAGTCTAACAATTCAAAGACTAAGCAGGAGAAGAAAGAAAGACTGAAAGGTTCCCAAGCTTCATTAAATTTGACTAGGCACAAAAGTGAACGTTTATTTTCAGAATCCACGTATAAACAGTCTGTACATGAGTGGAAAGGAAAATATCATCATGAGCATCGAGAAAGTAATGATTCAGGTTTTGGTGAAAACCCAATCCAGGTAAGGTGGTGCAAAATGAGAATGTCGGTTGTAGCAAAGAATTCTAATAACAGTCAGGTTTGAGATTTTTCTATTATTAATAGTGATCACAGAGAGCAGATTCACCTTAGAAAGATATTTGTTGGTTCCTTTATTTTACTTTTTGAATTCCAACCTCCTTAGGAAGATAATCCCAGTAAGTATCAAGGATACTTGGTAATAGAAGGTAATTGTGAAAAGGTAGAAAGCAGCACTTACAGAGAGTCCTTTCAAAAAAGCACTGTGACCGTCTCTTAGGCTTGTCTCTAACCCTGGTTACTATGGAACATCCAGGTTACTCTTCTGAAGAGCTATTCCTTTAACGAGTTGTTTTGGAGTGCCACTACCAGGCACCGCAATCACAGTCTCTGTTTTCAGAGACTCCTTCATGTGAGGAGACACACAAGCAATCATCTTAAGTCTAATAAGTACTTATCACTTAACATGGGAATACAGAGCCAGGGAATAATGGCCTTGTACACTGTAGAGGGGTTACTTAAGAAAGGTTTGCTGGACAGGGTCACATTTAAACTGAGAGCTAAAGAATGAAAAGGAGTTATTCAGGTGAAGCCAGGTAGGGTGGGATGGGAGAAGCAGGGATGTTCCAAGCAAACGGAACTAGTATACAGAGATCCAGCCTGGAAAGTTTGGCACATCTCTTTTGCCTCTAAATTATGCAATAAATCAACACGTGTGGACTAGTTGGAGAACCTAATCTCTCTAGCCTCGTTCCTGTGGCAAATAAAATTATTTATCTTTATAACTTTTTTTAATGTTTATTTTTGAGGGGCAAGGGAGGGGCAGAGAGAGAGGGACACCCAGACTCTGAAGCAGGCTCCAGACTCTGAGGTGTCAGCACAGAGCCCGATGCTAGGCTCGAACTCAGGAGCCATGAGATTCAGACCTGAGCTGAAGTCGGACACTTAACCGACTGAGCCACCCAGACACCCCTAGAATTATTTACCTTTAAGAGAACTTAAGAACTTTGGAATTTCACAACTTCCGACAGTCTGATGTTTAGAGACTGCTTATAAACAGGGGTAGTTGAGCCTACCTGCTTTTAGGAACGAAGACTATAAGATATTTCCTAGGAGACACAGAGGGATTATAACTAGGGAGGCTGGAAGAGCTGGAGAGAGTACTTTTCGTTCAGTGAAACTGAAAGAGTCCAAAGAAGAAAACAGTTGAGTTTGTTCTTTTTATTGCTTTCTTAAAAGAAAGCTCCAGTTTTCTTGGGTTACAACCAGTTCTCTAGAGAAAATGTGAGAAAGGAATTTGAAGTTGCAAGATGTTCAGTGAACACTTTGGTGTCATTGCTTGATGTTCCCCCTGTACTGTGCATGTAAGGAACAGTACGAGAAAGCCCCGCAATACACCTTACAGTCTCTTTTTGTCTCTAAATAGAATTACCACATAAATCAAAAGAGGTACTTAGCATGAATATTAATTAAGTTGTAGGAGAAGCAGTTTTTGCATGATTACTTTCCAGTTCTTGGCATTAAAACTCCTTATAAACTGTTCCTTTGATAGCAATCTAATCTGACTTAAAGTCCTTTAAACACAGGAGCAGCAAGTAAATATTGTTCTTATCTTAGTATATTCTCCTTAGCATATTATTGACAGTAGTTAATCTTCCTAACATTATGTTTGTTGTTTTTCTCACAAATTCTTTAATAGATCATTATCTTCCTAAAATAATGAGTGTACTTCACAAGGAAATAATTATTATTTTCTGGTCTTGGTAATCCTGTTATTTAGTAATCCCATTATGCTTTCCAAAGAGAAAATACCTTCTTTTGTTTCTTATATTTTATAGCCCTTTGATAGACACCCCTTCATTTGCACCCTCCCCTCACCATTGAAAACTAATGGTCCAGAGATTTATAGTTCATAGCGCACTTTTATTTTTATTTTTTTATAGGCCACTTTTATAAATAGCATCCTCCTCCTACAGGTCTATGAGGTAGCAATTCAACAGTTTATCAAACATTAATTAAAGCTGCCTATTATGTATCAGGTACACTTCTAGTTTCTAGGGATTTAGAGATGAATAAGATGATCTTTACCCTCAAGAATTCCCCAAGGAGGCAGATTAGTAGACAAATACAGTTGCAATACAGTGAAATAAACATTAGAGCCCTAAGAATTGGGCTGGTGTTAGTATAAATTTGGGGGTGAGTTAAGGAAGGGCTGACAGAGTGGAGATTCTTGAGCTTGGTGTGAAGGGTGTGTAGAGCAAGAAATAAGAGTTCTCCCAGGGTGGAGGGCCAGCATGGTAATGGTAGCAAGTCATGAGATTGTCCCATGGCAGAGCATACATGGGGACTTAAGTTGTTCAGTATGACTAGAGTTGAGATGTGTAGAAAATCTGCATATAGGAGAGGGAGTAGGAGAGGAAGCCAGGGTCAGGCAATGGACTACTTTGTATCCCATGGGAAAGATTTGTTCTGTTTTATCTTGTGTGCCTTAGATGGTGTAGAGAGCCACTGAAATATAACCAGGGAAGCAGTATAATCTGGTTTTCAGTTTAGAATCACTCCAGTAGATAAAGCCATCGTTACTCTCATTATTGATACTCCTTTTTGTCATCCCCAGGGAAGGCTGTATCCCAGTTCATTTAATAAAGTGTGGTAGGAGGAGGCAAACAAATGCCCACTGAGACTTTCTTTTTTTAATAGGGAGAAGTCTTCAGGAACAATTGACCTGAACTTTTTGGTTTGGAGAAGTGATAGAAAATTTATTAAAGTCACTGGAAGTGGCCTGTGGTCAAAGAGAGTGAAGGGTAGTAGTGACCTATGTAAATGAACAACAGGACTTTAAATATCAGGGGTTGTAGGAAATTCTGATAATATTCTCTGGCTTGTTTGGCACTTCCTAATGGAAGAGAAACTTAAGGATCTGGTGAGATTTAAAGTCAATTGGAGAAGAGATTGTAAAATCCAGAGTCATGACACAGTAAAGCTATAATGAGCCTATGTGTGTGATGTATATGGTGGTATAGCATGTGAAGACTGGCGTTGGGAATTTAGGATGAAAGCTGAATTCCCAGTAAAGCAACCTATGATATACTTGTTTAAAGGGAATATGTAATTTATACCATATATAGCTGCCTGTAAAATACATGTGAATTTGGTGCTATTTTGCAGAATTCTTAGAAGATGATTTAATTTAGCAGTGGCTTTTGCTGAATTCCCTATTACCTGTACATAGGGTCAGGTAAATCTCATCTGCTTAGCAAAAGTGCCAGTGGAAAATTGGAGAGATTTTTTACTTCTGTTGAAAGACAAAAATTAAAACACAGACCTCTGGTGCTCTACCCATGTATGAGACAACTATGCATTTTTCAGCTTTTCTCCTTCAGCCATATCATAATCTTTAGGTTCCCTTTGTTTGTCATGTTACTTTTATTTTTATTTTTTTAAGAAGATGTTAAGTAATCTCTACACCCAATGTGAGGCTTAAATCCACAACGCCGAGATTAAGAGGCACATGCTCCACCGACTGAGCCAGCCAGATGCCCCTGTCATGTCACTCTTACAAGTGGGTCAGCTACTCCTGGGTGAAAATTTCCCACCATTGAAGGCCAGCTTGTTTACCTTGGTCATGGTTCTTTCTGTTTCTCAGGGTGGCATGTAGTTCTACTCTTATAATACAAGTATTTTTAGGTGAAGGAGTAAGCGTTAAACAATTTCTATCTTGTTTCATTGACTTAACCTTTCTTCTAAAAAAAATTTTTTTTAACATTTATTTATTTTTGAGAGACAGAGACAGAGTGTGAGTGGGGGAGGGGCAGAGAGAGAGGGAGACACAGAATCCAAAGCAGGCTCCAGGCTCTGAGCTGTCAGCACAGAGCCCGATGTGGGGCTCGAACTCAAGACTACAAGATGATGACCTGAGCTGAAGTCAGACACTCAACTGACTGAGCCATCCAGGTGCCCCTTGTTTCACTGACTTAACAGAATGAGGCTTTTTTATTTTAGGGGAAGTTTCTATCTAGGGACAATTTGCCTCTTAGGGGGGGCATTTGGCTGTTAAGTAGATAGAGACATATTTGATTGTCAAGATTGGGAGGGTGAGGTGCTGCTGGTATCTAGTGGGTAGAGGCAAGGGATACTGTTAAACAGCATAATGCACATAATAACCCCTAAAACAAAGAATTATCTGATGCCACATGTAAATAGTGCCAACGTTACAAACCCTACCCTAGGTATATACTTCATCTTTAACTAATGAAATTACTTTTCATTTCAGAGTTTTGAAGCTCCATGTTCTTCAGTGTCCCTTGAAAGTATTCAAGATACAGATCAAGAGGTTACTGATATACTTATTTACTTTGAATATTTTAATGAAATTAAGTCAAACAGTTCCTATATTTATAGATTAAAAAAATGGCTATGAAAACCTTGATAATATGAAAATAACAGTGATATCTCTACCTAATATGTAAGTTTGTGAAGTCATGAAAAACTAGCTGGAAAAATACTTAATTTACTTGATCACCTTTATGTCTTTGTTTTTAATAAGCTCTAAACTGGTTTGAATAAAGAGCATGGAGCCTGTGTCCACAAGTTATATGAATTCTCATTTAATGTTATCACACATTTGCATGCTTATACCTAGGCTTGCCAAACTGCAGTGTGATATTAACTTGTTGGCTTCATTTTTCTAATCAGCAATAAGATGAAAATATTATTGAAAATGAGAGTGCCTGCATTTTTTTTTTTAACCTGTTGGCTTCATTTCCCAGCTGGAATCTCCTGATTGACTCTCATGAAATTATTGCATAGAATTTTATGTTTCTTGGTCCTATATTAAAATTAAATTCGTGGAACACTTTGTTGCAGTTTCCTATTTGAAGAAGACTTTACAACCATATTGATTACTTCTTATTTGTGATGGTCAGTTGTATTTTTCTGTCTTGTGGGTCGGTGTTCCTTGAGAGAAGAAAGATTTCTCACCCTTTCTCTAAAACTAGATTATATTTACAGTCCTTCACATCAAAATATATCAGGGAGTTACTTCCCTGAAGTGAGAAGGGTCTTAAAGTCTAGATTTCAGTTTTTGATGGTTCATAAACAGTCTTAGAAATCGCAAGAAGAGGTTCATCATCCAGATGTAAACATATTTGGCTCCCAGAGTACGCTGAAGTGAAAACATGGGATGAGGATGAACTTATTTTGAAGGGCTACTAGGGAGTAGGTTTTGTGCAGGGAACTTCACATTATTTCAGTCCTCACAAAACTACTACCAGGAAATAGATATTTAACATTCCTATTTCATAGGTGAACAAATGGAGACCCAAGTTAAATACTTTGCTTGCCTAAGGTTACAGAAGTAGTAAGAGAAGAGCTAGTTTTAAAACCCTGTATTTTGTTTATAAATCTGTATTCTTTCATCTTGCGGCCTCCGTATTTTTGTAATTTTTTTCCCACAAACCATTTCATCTTCGGTGAATTAATTAGAATTAATAGCTTTCCAGCCTTTTTAATCTGCAGAGGAGATAATTCAAAATATTTTACTGTGGGTCTTTTGCTATTTAGATGCAGATAGTGGAAGAGCTCCATGCTGTACGTGTGGGGAAAAGTGTGGATTTACCTGTGGTTTTATCTTCCGGGGAGTTAACGAGCATGGAGATTGACTTGGTGGACGATGATGTACATTCCTCTCCTGGTATATCCTATATGTAGATGATGATGTTTATGATCTCCTGTACTTTCTTAGGAACCTAATGTGTGAACATTCAATTTTTATAATATTTAGATGAAAGATGTTAAGGTGTGCTCATTTGAAATAAAGAAGTATGATATATTTCTTCTAGCTATAGGAATCTGGTCAAATATTTGTTTATCATCACATTATTGGGCAGTTGGCCATATTTTTGCCAAGCATCAGTAATCACAGTTATCTATTATTGTGCTATCAATGATCAGAGTTGTCTTTTAGTCTTGGTCTTAATCCTAACTTTTGACAATGTCAGCTTATGTAAAGCACTGATCAGAAATAATGCAAATTGCTCAAAGGTATTATACTCATGGTTTTTTTATTTATGTAGTAAAGTTTTGATCAATTTTACCACTGGGAGAAGATAATGATAGATATTATCCAAAATCTATTAGCATACTGGTTTGAGTTGTGTTTATAAAAATAGTATTGCTACATCACAGTCACATTGCACTTTTCAGTTTGCTAAGTGTTTTCCTGTGCATTAAATTGTCTGATCCTCACAATGGCCCTGTGAAATAACAATGCTGGTGTTGTCTGTTTTCTTTCACTTTCACGTTTTTCTTTTCAACTACATTTCACTCACCGTATATTAAAATTAGCTTATAAATTATAAGTGCACAGCTGCTAGTGATGCAGAACGGGGCTTGGGAGCATAGTTAACTGCCAGGGCAAATTAGTTCATGATTTAAAGTCCACTCAGAAACAATTCATGATGTTTTACTAGTAGATAATTAAACATTGATTACTGTCCCTTTAAGGATTAAACAGTTTTGTTTTTGTTGTCTAAAGGATTGCCTTGTCTTAAGAATACCATCAAAGTTCTATGATACCAAATTTTAGTTATTATACAAGTCTTTTATCAAGTGCCATGAAATCCTTACTTTACTCTTTTTCTCTAGCAAAAAGTGCTTCAGATAAAAAGCTTCTAATTGTTATTGACACAAATATTCTGATGAATCATCTCAAATTTGTTAGAATTTTGAAGACCACAGAAATCCCAGGTACTTATAAAACGTGATTCTGATTTTCTTACTTGAGTTGATATTTTATATCAACAATGATGTGGGTTTTTTTTTTTTCACAAACACGTTTCCACCTGGATATGCTATGAAGTATATATATTAATATATGTATGTTAATAATCAGCATAAATTAAAAAAAGAGCCTTGAGAGGTTAACCTAACAATCTAAACTTACTCTTCTTTGATCTCCAATAGTATTTATTTTTGTACAATTATTTGATTCTTGTATCTGTTTTTAATTTCCATTTTTTATGTGTTATCTCTTCATTAAAAAATTTTTTTTCATGTTTATTTATTTTTGAGAGAGAGAGCTAGTGCGTGGGAGGGGCAGCAAGAGAGGGGGACAGAGGATCCCAAGGGGCTCTGTGCCGACAGCTCAAACTCACAAACTGAACCATGAGATCATGACCTGAGCTGAAGTCAGACACTTAACTGACTGAGCCACCTAAGTGCCCCGTGTTATCTCTTCATTTAGACTGTGAATTCCTTACTTCAAAACTTCCAATTCTCCTAAAACAATTCAATTTAGTAACCAAATACATTTGTTGACTTCTAAGAAATCTTTTTTTATTTTTCAGGCTTTGATAGACTTGTGTTAATAATTCCCTGGGTGGTTGTACAAGAGCTAGATCGTATGAAGGCAGGAAAACTACTAAAACACGCCCAGCACAAAGCTATACCTGCAGTTCATTTTATCAATGACAGTCTCAAAAATCAAGATAAAAAGCTATGGGGTCAATCAATACAACTCGCATCTCAAAAAGTTTGTAAGTATGGTTCTCTCAGGATGTTTTCTGATTAAGGTTTATTTGGGTGCTGACTCATGATTGGAGGGAAGTGGTGCAAAATGTAAAAGAAAAATTTATAATTAGGCACCTGGTTGGCTCAGTCGGTGGAGCAAGTGACTTTTGATCTCAGGGTCATAGGTTCGGTGGAAGGATTACTTAAAAAAAAAAAAAAAACTTTATTATTTCTTCTAAAATTTATTTATTTATTTTGAGAGAGAAGAAGAAGGGAGGGTGTGGGGAAGAGGCAGAGAGATAGGGAGAAGAGAGAATCCTAAGCAGGCTCTGCACCGCCAGTGCAGAGCCCGAAGCAGGGTTTAAACTCACAAACCATGAGATCATGACCTGAGCCGAAGTCAAATGCTTAACTAACTGAGCCACCCAGATGCCTGATAAAAACAACAGCAACAAAAAAAAATCTTAAAAAATAATTTATAATCATTGGAATATGGAGTGGCCAGGTGTAGTGATGGTTTGGGATATTTGGTTAGGTTTGGTTCAGAGGTTTTGATTTTGATTTTTCTGCTTCTTAGGCTATGTCTGTATTTCACAGTGACTGTACAATTCTGTATGTATAGTTTTCTCTATTACAATACTTTGGATCTTTTTGTGTGTGTGTGAATATCATTGTTGAGTGATGAAGCCAGTAAGTGATCTAGGTTTCGAATCTGTCACTGTATGCAGTTAGTATGATGCAGGGAGAGGCATTGTTTTCCTCTGGTTTGTCAGAATCTGTGATAAGGGGGTGTTTGTATAATAAAGGTCTCTAGATTTTCTTTTAAGTCATTTTTAAATCACTCTAGTCTTAGGACCTAAGTATATTCTTTATGTTTTATATACATAACTTTGTGGAAAAAATCTGTGTGTAAAACAACACTGTTGTCTCTGCAGAGTTTATACATATATTTAGAAAATTTATTTCATTCTTTAAAACTTTGTTTCTTCTTAATTCATAATTATGTATATATTATGTACATTCACTCTATTTTAAATATCGTGGGTAGGGGTGCCTGGGTGGCTCAGTCGGTTGAGCGTCCGACTTCGGCTCAGGTCACCATCTCGCGGTCCGTGAGTTCGAGCCCCGCGTCGGGCTCTGGGCTGATGGCTCAGAGCCTGGAGCCTGCTTCCAATTCTGTGTCTCCCTCTCTCTGCCCCTCCCCCGTTCATGCTCTGTCTCTCTCTGTCTCAAAAATAAATAAATGTTAAAAAAAAAATTAAAAAAAAATATCGTGGATATATGTTTTCTGCTATATTCACATACACCATAAGATATGAAAGAATTCATCCTATGATGAATCTAATTACGGTATTAGCCCTGTTAAGAGTTGTTAGTCCAATCTTTGGAGAGAAAAGGTCTCCCCCATTCATTCACTCATTCATTCCATTTACAAATGTTTATTAGCTCTTAGTATATATATTCCATATACAATCTTTGTGTATTTTGAGCTTCATGTGGTATGTTTAAGAGCTTTCAAAGGGAAACCACACATATCACTTATTAGAGTTAAGACCAAAATGTTTGAACATTCATATTAAACCAAACATCTTAGATGGTCTTTTTTTTGAACTTTTCATTATGAAAAATTTCAAATGCAGAGGTAGAATAACGTATGAATCCCTATGTACCTGTCACTCATTTTCAGTAATTATCAGCATTTTGCAAGAACTGCTGCAGGAATTTGAAGCAGATCTCAGATTTATCATATCGTATCATTTTTACCCATAAATACTGTGGTATGTGTTGCTAACCGACAATACTTTTATTTTTAAACAACCACACGATTAACAAACGTAACCCCTCATCCAAACCATCATGTCAGTGAAAGCCCAAACCTTAAAAAGAGATGGGAACTTTATTTACTCTTAATCTTTTATTTAAAATTTTTTGGTTTGTTGATATAAATTATATTTTGTTATATAACAGCATGGATAAGGATGATAATAATAGACAACATTTATATGGCCATTATTCTCCAGGCCCTTTTCCAGGTGCTTTAACAGCTGATATCATTCAAACCATGTAGTACTTGTAGAAGATACTCTTATTAGCCCTATTTTAGAGATGAGGAAATTGAGACCTAGAGAGGTTAAGAACTTATCCTATATAGCATATCTATTTCTTCAACAGATTTGCTTTGAAAATTATTTTAGAGTTCACTTTGAATAGATATTTTGGCCACATTTGTTATTTATAGATGCTTAGAATGATTCTTTTGACTTTTCCATTTTCATGTGCTTTTTGATAATTTAACTTATTCACTCTGTGCTGTTTTTGATGATTAAGGAGGATAAATTATAGTAGTGGTCTCAAACTTCTGTGTTGTTTAAATTTCTGGGTGTCTTCCTTGAAATCCCTATTTCCCTTTAATATTTGAATGGTATTATTCTATCTTAGTTTTATCAAATTGCTGAAATTACTTTTAGTTATAAGGTTGTAGATATAAAATTAGGTTATTTGTGTAATTATCTATGTCAGGTATTTATGTCACATAAAGAACTTAATGTGTTTCTCCATATCACTGTTTCCTTCAGACTGATCATTAAAAACATTCTTTGTATAAAGTACAGTGTACTTAATAAGTTTATTCTGTTGATAATGATTTTATGATATCCATTAGAAATATCTTTAGGCTTTTTTATCATAGTAAAATTACATTTTATATTCTAATGATGAACTAATATTCTTATAAAAAAATTCAGGATTATTGAGTAAAATTAAAGTGCTTGTTTGGAAAAAGGCAAGAACAAGTTGATCTTTTATTACACTTTACAAATGTTAAGCACGTTTGCAACCAACTCTAATAATTGCTAATTTGTATGTATTATATTCCTTTTATATAATCATTGAGTGTGATAACAATGCATTTTTTAACCCTTTTCAAAATTGTGTTTATTTTATATAGTGTTCAGTATGGTGAGAAGAGAATAGGATTTGAAATCTGATTAACCTGACCTGGAGAAAGTTAAAGTTGAGGAAACTAAGGAAATGAAGTAGGGAAAAATAACCCCCAGCTCAAAAAATGATTGTTAAGATTTGTTGAGTTCATATATTAAAGTACTTGATGGTTTATGGCCTAGAATAGGCGTAATTCTCTTGTGTCCTTGTTAAATGGAAAGCTTATACAGCTTGACCAAAACAAAAAAAAAAAATCCCTTTTTCCAAAATGGACAAAGAATAATAGATAATTCACAAAAGAAGAAGTACAACTAGTCTGCTCCTTGTTCACTGCAAATATTTTCCTGTTTGCCATTTTTAATGTTGTTAATATCTTATGTATGGACATTTTTAATTTATATCTTTCACTTTTTCTTTCCTTATTTCTTTTTATTGCTTCTAAGTTTAGAAAGCTATTCTTTTGCATTTTAATCAGTGCTTCAGTGCTTTGGGAATATGAATTAGTAACTTTTCAGGAGAGCAATTTATCAGTGTTATCGAGAAGCCTAAAGATAAAATTCTCTTTCTAGAAATGTATTGCAAACAGATAATCAGATGCTTACAATGATTTATATAATATTCATGACAACATTATTTATACAGCAAAAAAATTGAAACAACCTTACTGCCTAACAATTAGAGAAGTTACATACAATACTATAGCTATGTGAGAGAATATTACTATATTTCAAAAATGTTAATAACAAGATAGGATTTAAAAGAATAAAAAGTATCATCCCAAATTTGTTAGATTTATATAGATTATTATGTATACTTACAGATGATGAATATTGGATATATTTTAGCTGATGGAATTATGAGTTATTTTTAATTCTTCATATTTTCTGTATTTGCCAGATCTTCTATAATCCTTATTTTTATAATAAGGGCAAAATAATCTGCCACTCCCACACCTGACATTTTTCCATCACTTTTATATTTTCTTTTATGATCTTTTTGTTGATTCATTTATTTGCCAAATATCTGTACAGACACTGTTCTGGGGCTGCATCAGTGAATGACATAGACAAAGCCTGCTGTTGAGAAGCTTAAATTCTATTAAATATTAAAAATTATATTAACCATAATTTATACATAATTTTGTGGGGTTTTTGATGTTAAGAGTAGAGGTCATTGCTGTTGTGCCATTTAAGCTGCATTTTAGGTAATAAGTTTATATTACTTAAAAAGCACTTGTTATTGCCATTTATTGGGCCAACTGCTTCATATTAATTTTATTACATTTTCCTGAGTAAGCGGTTTGCCCAAGATTACATACCTAGTAAGTGGGAAAGCAGGGATTCAAACCCACATTGGTCTGTTTCCAGAGTTTTCATTTTGTTCAGTTTTGAACAGCACCTGAGCAGGTGCTCAAAAATATTTGTTGAATAAATATTTCATGAATATTCTTGCAATTTTAGGTGTGTTTTCAAGCCCCACATATTCTAGAAAAAGTGAGGGAACAGGTAATCTTGAACTTTGATACCTTTAGAGCAGTATACTGTAACCTTTAACCTCCTTTCTTCTGCTGAATTCGGTTGTTGCAAGCTAATGTTTTTTGTTTTGTTTTTGTTTTTGTTTTTTGCTGCCCATTTTGCCTTATTGTGGTATTTACTCTGGACTAAAAGAAGGAAAATAGGCTGCTGTAATATATGTCTGCTGGCTCACTGGTTCTCTGATAAAAGGACTGAATCACATCTCCCTCAGGCTTATGCTCTGCAATCATTTCAGTTCGGTCTAGATTTCACTATGAGATTGTCAACTCCTCAGGAGTTTGTATATCCAGTTACTTAGTGCAGGGGTCTGGGTACAAATTCAGCCTTATATAAAATGTATTACTTGAATGAATGAGTTTTCTAATTTGAACTTTTAGAAGAGTAAGTAATGTAGGCTAAACGTTGAGGTTAGGTAAAAAGGGTATAGTCTGGGAACAAAGTTGGAGCTCATTGTCTACTATGCATTGAATTTTAGTGTGTAAGAGACTTGCCAAGGGGTTGAATTGGTGTTTGTGTCTAGGCGCCAAAGGATGTGACCCTGAAATCTTAAGAAGCACCGTAGGGAGTTTTGAGGCAGGCAGTATAAGGACCTAGGAAGAACACTGTCTTTGGTCCTGTTTCTACACATTACATTATTTTCTCAAAACCCAGACTTTACATCATGCTTTAGGGCTTGCAGAATGCCAGTAGACACTCTGTCAGCCACTGACGCTTGGTAGAAATTACTTTTTGTGTTTTCTGCCTGGGGCCCGTATTACCTTTTCCTATACATCTCTGAATGTTAATTGCTTAGAGATTAAGGAAAAGCAGACACATGAAAATGGTTCCATTGCTGGTAGAACAGTTGTTTATTATTTTACAGACCTTTTTGTTAAGTGGAGATAATTTCAAGAATGATATAATCATCTAACTTACTTATGATCTCTACGTGACTGAACTGAGAGACTGGAATTCATGTCTTTCTTTAGGTTTCTAGTATGGCATTTAACTCACTGACCACTTTTCTTTCCTTTGCATTTATTAATAGGCATATCCTATTCCATTTTAGTAGTAAACTACATACTTTACTAAATATGCGATTATATGCTACCTGAATTCTAGATCCAGAATTTTTAAGGCATTGTTTTGCCGTGTTGTATTTTTCTCTTTTTATTTATGAAGTTTTATTTCTTTTAGATGTTTTTGATTTGTAAATATGGCCTGGGCTGCTTAGATTTTTGGTGTGCTTATTGACTGTTGCTTTTGCTAAATTTGCAGATGGGCTGAGTGATGAGAACAATGATGATCGAGTATTAAAATGCTGTCTTCAGTACCAGGAATTATTCCCTTCTTCTGTTGTTATTCTGTGCACGTGAGTTTCATGGTCATTTTACTCTTTTTTAATTTTTTAATCTTAAAAAGATGTTTATTTTTGAGAGGGAGAGAGCATGAGCAGGAGAGGGGCAGAGAGAGAGAGAGAATCCCAAGCAGGCTCCACGCTGTGAGCACAGAACCCAAGGTGGGGCTTCATCTCAGGACCCATGAGATCATGACCTGAGCTGAAGTCAGATGCTCAACCGACTGAGCCATCCAGGCGCCCCATACCAAAGAAAATTTTTAAAGTCATAATGTACCCACCATGCTAAAGATGGAGAACATACATTATTTTCTAAATCTGCTAGTAAACATACTCAATTTTATTTCACATCCTCATAACGTGTAAGCTATAGAAGAATGAGATTTGAATCTTATAAAGTCTCATTTTGGTTTTATTTATAAGACATTCAGAAACCTTTTGTAAAAGCTGGGGGCAGCCAATTTTATCTTCCAATAAAATAGTTCAGAAATAAAATTCTGACAAATTTGTGGTCATGAGGCAAAAAGGTTAATTAATTAATTAATTTGTGGGGAAGAGGCAGTTTATGTTGCAGTTATGCCCCTGGTGCCTGTTAACAGAGTGAGGGCTGGAATGCCAGATCTCCCACTTACCAGCTTTGTGACCTGGGCAAGTTGCTTAGTTAGTTACCTCACATGTAAAATACAGGGGGGATGCTAATCATAAAATGATCTCAGTAGGAATTTCCTCTTCCTCCTCCTCCTCCTCCTCCCTTTCTCCTCCTTTCTTTCCTCTATTCATAACTTATTTCTAAGGTAAAACTAACATAATGTTAAACAAATTTGTATTCACTGTGTATGAAAAAAGGCTCTGAAGGAACTGAGAAGGGCAATTTTGAACTGCAGTTTTAGTCTGAATTTTTTTTCACTGAAAAATGGAGCTTTTACTCTTTCTCAATCATGCCTAAATTCACTATGAAATGCAGTGATGAGAGAAATGAATAGACCTAAGGTTTTTCTTGTAAGGGGGCTTGGTCAGTTATCATTTTAAATATATGTAACTTTTCGGGGCGCCTGGGTGGCTCAGTCAGTTAAGTGTCTCACTTTGGTTCAGGTCATGACCTCATGCCTCATGGGTTCGAGCCTCATGTCAGGCTCCATGCTGACAGCTTGGAGCCTGAAGTCTGCTTTGGCTTCTGTGTCTCCCTCTCTCTCTGCCCCTCTCTGCTCATGCTCTCTCTCTCTCTCTCCTTCAAAAATAAATATTAAAAAAAATTTTTAAATATATGTAACTGTTCCCTCACTGTTCAATACACCTAAAGTAATAAAACATTACATGTTAACTGTAATGGAATTAAAATTTCTTTAAAATGTAAAAAAAAAATTCCCATTTTAGCTGTCTTCAAAGATGATGTTATTCTTTTCAGGATTAGAGGAAATACTAGAGATTTATGTCTAGCATATTTAAAATTATTTTTTATCTAGGGCATAATATATCATGGAGTTTGTGGAAGGTTGAAATAGATAATATGTTAATCATTTTGAAATGAGCTAAGCTAAATTTGAGGAATGATTGTTATGTAATTGTTTTTTTAGTTCAACTTAGAATGAAACTTAAATTGGTGAGACTTTAACAATTCTCCGTTATTTCTGTAGTCAGTGTTTTGGGATTAACAGAGGTAACATTTCTTAGTGAAACGAAAGTTTGTAGTCAGACTGTACTTTTAATTCTAGCACTATCATGTTCCAGGTGAGCCTGTTTTTTCATTTTTATTTTTTCCTTTAAAGGGCTGTAATCATGCCTACTGAGTAAGTCTCACCTACTTACTGTGAGGATAAATTTGTTTTACTTAAATAGATAATGGTAATGATGAAAATATTGATAATGATAGAGCTAGGAGAACCCTAGCTCTACTATACCTTATTTTAAGTACATTATTTTACATTTGCAACCCTGAGTATGGGCCAGCAATACCTAGTTCATATCTCTATCCATTTCTTTCTTCTAAATTCTAGACTAGTATATTCATTCTTATTTGCTGTCTTTACTTGGATGTCTCGTAAACATTTGGGACCTGCCATCTCTAGAAATTAACTCTTGGTCTCTCCTTCTAAACTACTATCCATCTGGATAAAAAGTGCCACCGTTGGGGCTTCTGAGTGGCTCAGTCAGCTAAGTATCTGATTCTTGATCTCAGCTCAGGTCTTGATCTTAAGGTCATGAGTTCAGGTCCTGCGTGGGGCTCCGCACTGGATGTGAAGCCTACTTTAAAGAACAAACAAAACCAGGGCATCTGAGTGCCTCAGTTGGTTAAGCATCCAACTCTTGATTTTGGCTCGGGTCATGATCTCATGGTTTTTGGCTCGAGTCCTGCATCAGGCTCTGCTCTGCTGATAGCGCAGAGCCTTCTTGGGATTTTCTGTCTCCCTCTCTCTCAAAATAAATAAATAAGCATTTAAAAAATTTTTAAAGTGCCATCTTCCACCCATTTGCTAAAGCCAGAAACCTAGGAGTCATTTTTGATACTTGCCTCTCGGTCATAATTTATATCCAGTCAAGTAAGGGGTCCTGTGTGATCTTTTCTTTATCTTCCTTGCCAACCTGTGTCAACCAGGTTATTTTTCCACTGCCTTTTTGACTCTAAGACTGATTGTGCTGTGCACCTCCATACTTGCTCTCTTTCATTTATTCTTCAAAAGTAATGTATTTAAAATTTTTTAATTTTAAAAACAGTTGCATTATGGAGAATTTCAAAATACTTAAAGTGAAGAAGAGTTAATAAACTCTTAAGTATGCAGCTACAATTTTCAAAATTGTTCCATTCTTTTATTATCTATATCTCCATTCACTCCCTGTCCCCCCATGAGTGGTTTTATACAGATTTTTTGTGTTTTGAGGGAAAATGTGCCATTTTGGAATGCATAAATCTTAACTATACAATCTTCACAACGGATACACTGGTGTAGCCCACACATTTCTATCTATCGCCTCTTGATAGATAGAAAACTTCTGTCACCCCAGAAAATACTTTTATGCCCTGCCCCTTTGTGCTCTTTTTCTAGTTTCTTTTTCTTTTTATTCTTTTATGTTTTTATTTTATTTTTGAGAGAGAAACAGAGCACGAGCAGGGGAGGGGCAGAGAGAGAGGAAGACACAGAATTTGAAGCAGGCTCCAGGCTCTGAGCTGTCGGCACAAAACCTGACACACGGCTGGAACTCAAGGACTATGAGATCATGACCTGAGCCGAAGTTAGATGCTTAACCAACTGAACCACTTGGGCACCCCTCTTTTTCTAGTTTCTTAAGGTGGAAGCTGAGATCATTTATTTGAGACTCCTATAAATTTCCCTGTAAGCACTGCTTTAGCTGTATCCCACAAATGTTGATGTTCTATTTTTTTCATTCAATTCAATTGAACTTACCTTTGACAATTAGATGATTGCTGTTTAATTCCAAATATTTGCACATTTTTTAATCTTCTTGTTATTAATTTGTACTTTAATTCCACTTTGGCTTGAGAACATTAATTTATATGGTTTCTGTTCTTTTAAATTTGTTAGTTTTATTGCCAAGAATATGGTCTACCTTGGTGAATGTTTTATGTGCACTTAAAAAGAATTTGTATCCTCTTGTGGGTGGAGTATTCTATAAATTTCAGTTAGGTCAAGTTGGTTGGTAGTATTGTTCAGGTTTTCTATAACCTTACTGATTGATTATTCTGTGATTATTGAGAGAGGAGTGTTGAAATCTCCAACTATAATTATGGGTTTGTTTAATTCTCCTTTCTGTTTTATTTGTTTTGCTTCATGTATTATGAAGCTTTGTAGTAAGATGCATACACATTTAGGATTGTTTAGGATTGTCTTCTTGGAGAATTGACCCTTTCTCGTTGTGTAATGTCTCTCTGTTCCTGAAGTCTCCTTTGTTTAGTATTAATACTAGCATTCCAGTTTTGTTTTCGTTAGTATTTATATTGTATATCTTTTCCTATCCATTTACTTTTAATCTGTGTTTTTATATTAAAGTAAGTATTTTGTGGGTAGTATATGGTCAGTACTTTATTCTTTGTCCATTCTGAGAATTTCTTTGAATTGATAAGTTTATACCATTCATTTTTAATTAGATCAAAATCTACCTTTTTGCTAATTATTTTCTATTTGTTTCATCTGTTCTTTTTTCTTTTTCTTTCTTTTCTTGAGTTGTGTATTTTTTATGGTGCCATTTTATCTCCATTATTGATTTATTTATACCGTTTCGAAAAAACGTTTTAATGGTTGCCCTAGCATCTAAAGTTTATATCTTACTTGATCAAAATCTACCTTCAGAAAATATTATATTGCTTCACGTTCCGTGTAAAGATCTTATAATAGGATGTTTCCAGTTTCTCCCATTTTTTGTACTATCATTGTAATATTTACTTTTACAGAAATGATAAACACATAATATTTTTGTTACTATGTTTGCTTCCATCATTTACCACTTAAAGCAGAGAAAAAGTGCGTATTTTAATCTTGCATTCCATTTTTTGCCTCTTCATTATTTATATAGATTCAGGTTTCTGTCTGGTGTCATATTCCTTTTGCCTAAATGAATTTCTTTGACATATGCATGCCTACTGGCACCGAACTTTTTGTTTTGTTTATCTCATAATTTCTTTATTTCTTCATTTATTTTTGTTTATTTTTTTATGTTTATTTTTAAGACAGAGAGTTGGGAAGGAGCAGAAAGAGAGGGAGACAGAGAACCCCAAGCAGGCTCCGCACTGTTAGCTCAGAGCCCAACACAGGGCTTGAACCTACAAACCATGAAATCATGACCCCAACTGAAATCAAGAGTTGGATGGTCAACCAACTGAGCCACCCAGGCACCCCTCTTAATTTATTTTTGAAAGATATTTTTGCTGGATATACAATTCTGGGTTGACTTTTTTTTTTTTCCTTCCAGTATTTTAAAGAGGTGACTCCATTTTCTTCTAGTTTGTATGGTTTCTGATGAGAAGTCTGATGTAAATGTTATCTTTGTTCCTCTATATGTAATGTGTTTTTTTTTTGCTCTCTGCTTTCAAGGACTTTTCTTTGTCCTTTGCTTTTTTAGCAGTTTATTTTAGCAGTTTTTAGCAGATATGTCTCTGTTTGTATATGTGTGGTGGGTTGGGGGGCTGAGTAGAGAAGGATTTATCCTGCTTGATATTTTCTGAGCTGCTTTGATCTCTGGTTTCATATCTGTCTTCAGTTTTAGATAATTCTCAGCCATTATTTCTTCAAATATTTTTTCTGCCCATTCCCTCTTTCCTCCTCATATTATAGAATTATACTGTGGTAGCCAGTGACCCCTGTGATCCCTGCTTCTTAGTATGAACGCCCTTGTATAGTCCCCT
The DNA here is from genome assembly GCF_027475565.1 of Acinonyx jubatus. Lineage (NCBI taxonomy): Eukaryota > Metazoa > Chordata > Mammalia > Carnivora > Felidae > Acinonyx > Acinonyx jubatus. Next base: position 45,413,850 of record NC_069395.1, read on the forward strand.
CCTGCATTGTACCAGGGTTGGCTGTCTGTGTGACAGACAGCATGCATCAGAAGTGATAGCATGTTCCTTCTGTGATTAGATTATAAAAGACTGGGACTTCCTCCTCGGGCACCCTCTTCCTTTCTCCACTCTCAAATCACTTGCTTTGTGGAAGCAAGCTGTCATGCCATAAACAGCCCTGTGGAAGAGGCCCACATGGTGAGAAACTGAAGCCTCCAGCCAAGAGCCAGTGATGGACTAAGGCCTGCCAATAGCCACGCGAATGAGTGCCAATTAAACCTTGAGATGGCTGCAACCTTAGGCAATAGCATATTACAACCTTGTAAGAGACTCTGAACCAGAACCGACCAGTCAAGCTGTTCCCAGATTTCTGATTCTTAGGAACTGTGTGAGAAAATAAATGTTTATTTTAAGCTGCTGAGTTTTGGGATAACTTGTATACAGCAATAAATAACTAATATAGGCACATATGTTAGACTGCTTGATATTGTTCCACAGCTTCTGGATTTTTTTTTTTTTTTTAAACTTGTACTGTCTTTGTATTTCAGTTTGGGTCATTTCTTTTGACCTGTCTTCAAGTTTGTAATGTTTTCCTTGCCTGTGTCAAGTATACTGAGGAACCTGTTGAAAGCATTCTTTATTTCTGTGACTGTGTGTGTGTGTGTGTGTGTGTGTGTGTGTGTGTGTGTTATTGCTAGCATTTAGTTGCTTTCATTTAATTTTCATGATTTTCATCTGTCCTGAAATTGCCTGATTTTGCATGCTATTTACCTTTTCCATTAGAGCATTTAACAAATAAATCAAAATTATTTAAAATTCCCTATCAGATAGCTTCAACATCGGTGCCATATGTAAGTCTGGTTCTATTGATTGCTTTGTCTCTTGGCTGCATGTTATTTTTTTCTGGGCAGAATTTATATACAGATTTTAAGGTTCACTTGCTCTGTGGTTTCCTCCCTTCTTCAGCTCCTCACTTAACTCTCTATCTGCTCTGGCCAGCCCTGAACATGGTCTCTGACATTTCAAGTTACTGTGGCTGAGGCTTCTGTTGTAAGCCATTGATGAATTAGAGAATGACCTCGGGCAAAAAGGTAGAACCTTGTAGAACCTCTATGATGAAGATAGACTTCTCTCCAGCTTCTGCCCTCATTTTTCTGATCCCTAGTGCCTTCAGATAGCTTTTTTTTTCTTTTTTTGTCCAAATCTTCTGATTTTCAGCTGTGGAAAGATTAATCTGACCAAGCTACTGTGCCATTAACAAAAGCTGGAAGCCTGTTGGATTCCAGAATAGCAATTTAATAAACACAGATCTGATTATGTCACTTACCCACTGAAACCCTTAAATGTCTTTCTATTTATTAATGCCCTTGCCTTAGCCACATAAACTGTTCTCATGCACTATGCTCTAATCATACTTTATTTTTTCAGCAAATAGCAAATCTCACCATTTGTCTTATGCTCACTCTGAGTAAATTTGTAATTGCCTGCCATGTGGAAATTATTTCTTTTACCATGGCTCTTTGTTTATTTCTTTTTGGATGATGATATTCCTGTGTTCAAATCTGGCTGCCGCTTACCAGGTACAATTTTGGGCAAATTACTTAACCTCTTTGCACTTCAGATCCTCATCTGTGGAAGGGGGATACAAATAGTACCACTGCTACATAAGAGGTTTATTGTGAGAATTAAATGGGTTGCGAACATATATGTATATGTATATCTATCTATAGACATATAGCTATCTATAGAGATATATAGTACTTACAACAGTGCCTGGTACCAGGGAAACATTCAATGTGTAGTAATTATTCTCAAAAGCTATTCTACTGTATGTTAATTCCTTTATCTTCTCTGTTTAAAAAAAAAATGTTATCCTTTGTTAATATACATGTTGAGAATCTCCAACCTTTGATTAAATCCCATGTGTTTTGAGTTACCATATGATTTATCTTATAAAAAAAATTCTTTCCTCCTAACCCCAACCTTAGGGATGATAGAAATTTAAGAAACAAAGGCCTAATAAGTGGTGTGAAGTCACTCAGTAAAGAAGAATTGAGTGCAGATTTATTAAACTTATCTCCGAACACAGATGTATGTCATCAACCTTGTTTATCTAAACAACAATCGAAAGCAGGTAGTATTCTTACTGCAACTAATTTGAACTATATCTTCTTTTATGTACTGACATTGATAACAATTGGAATTAATAGTAAATTTCCATCTTGTACATTTAAAATAACATTGTTTGAAATACTTTCCAGCTTGTATATGGTAGAAATAAATGAAAATCATAATGGTAATCCAGAAGAAAACAGTTAACATTATTGTCTTCTATGTACACTTTTACAAATTAATTTGAATTTTTGTCCATACACTTAATGCATTTTTACATGTTTATAATCACCGTATATATACTATTTTGTGCCTTGTGGAGTGTATCTTTTAAATTAATAGTAACTATAGAAAATATTCATTTGAGGTAGGAGAAATTTTTGGTGTCTTTTTAATGTTAGCTTCCTCTTCATAACCTTCTATCAATGCAATAAAAACTTAGTAATAAGAGAAACTTGAAAGATTCTAATAATACTTTAATTTTTAATTTTAAACTAATACTTAAGAAATTAATGGCAGTACCATTGTTTTATCTTTTTTTTTTACCAGAATAATCTGTTCTGTAGCTTGATATTTGATGGAATGTTGTATTAAATCTGACATAATTTAAAAATACATTCTACCTTTTCCCCTGTGGGGAAAATAATTATTGAAATCTTTAATATCATATGGACTTTTTATATGTAATTGTATAAAAATTGACATATATACATGCTACTTATTTGACCCCTTTGGTACTAAAATTTCTTTTGTCATAATATTCAAAATGACATTTAGAAGAAGTAACAGGATATTTTGGTTTCTGCTTTCTCAGGGGTAATATGCTTTCAGTTTGCCCTTCGTATTACTACCACTTTAAGTCCTTAGTATTTGTAGAGATAAGCCACTTAATGTTTTGAGTTTTGCCATAAAGAAATTGCAGCTGCCTTCAGGCATCAAATTAATAATGTTAATGAAATGATGCCAATTAAAATAATAAAAACTTACTTTAAAAGGGGAGGGCATAAAGGTAGTTAAACCAGAGATTCTCGTCCTTTCAAAACAATTTACTGATGTGAGCTGCAATGGGAAGAATATACTATTTTTGGACGAAAGCACACTTTGATCCATAATTCTTCATTTTCTATTATAAATAGATGCAAAGCATTCTTTTAATTTTTCCTTTTTTGAAAATACAATTGAATTGTGGTTAAAATATCACACATTTCTTAAATTCCTATTTTAGTAAATATATTTAGTTGCCTTTTGTCAAAAAGATAAAGCATTTGCTAATGTGATATGTTTATATCTAAAATAATTATAGATACATGTTTCTAAATACTGTTTGAAAAGTTGAGTATTGATTTGGTTTCTGTGTAATTTAGGTACTAAATTTATGTACATAAAATGCTTATTATTTATGGCCAAATGCTAATTTTAAAACAATAAAATATTTACTGTGAGTGTCTTAAATAAAGCCTGTGTGTGACTCTTTGTTTTAAAGAAGTGACACCATTAGAAGAGAGCTATAAGGGAGAATCTGTACATTCCAGACTACCCATTCTACTTGAAAGCATCATATCTGATCTTGAAAAGTCTCTTGGAACAGCTTTATCTTCAATACTAGAAACAGAAATGAAAATTGCTTTTGGAAACCTCTGGATGGAGGTGATTATTTCAACTCTCTTAGTTGACAAATTTCTTTTTCGTTGCTAAAGATTTATGACCTTATCTTAAGAAATAGGACATGTATATGTGTAAGCTTCATTGTGATAATTTATATCCCATTATATTTTTTCATATAGTTTCTAAATAACTTCTTGAAAACTAAATGGTGGACATTTCCTATAGATTAAGAACTATATTTTGTCATTTAATTTTTTTTCAATGAGCAGGTATTTATTATGTATCTACTGGTGTCAAACACATTGCCCCCATGGAGCTTAAATTGAATTCAGAAACACTTCTCTCATATTTAGTTTATTTGAGTTAAAATGTTTAGTATAGGGAATCCCCATTGCAATGTGTATTCAGAAAAAGAGGTGTGTATTTTGGCTTATGTCATATAAATAATCAAAGTATATCAAAGTATAAATATCATATCAACAAGATATTTTGTATTTTCTAGATTCACATCTTTTCTGCAGATAGTAAAACACCACATTTGGCAATAGTGGCCCTTTTAGTTTAGTTAATGTTTGTTTGCTGTTCATATGTATAACTAGGAGGAACAGTCCCCCTCAGTTGTAGATTCTAATAACTTGTCAATATGATGTTTTTGCTGCTTGATTATATGATCAAGTCTTGAGCCAAGATGATGAGGAATGATCAAAAGATTCTAGGAGGGTTGACTTAAATTGGATATTTTGTAATAGAGTCTAGGAAAGTCATTGCATATGAATAATTCAAAAAAGGATGTGCTGACATCTTATAGTGCTAAATGATGAATCTCCTTTATAAACATGCCTTTGCAAGAGTGTAGCAAGTGTTAGTGCTAGCTGACGTCTTTTTTCTGTATAGATTTTCCCACAGCTATGTGAAATAATTAGATTGATTTCCTCCTAGAATTGACTATGTTGGAAAGTAAATTGAGTATCTTTCCTGATTAAAACTATGCTTCTTCTGATTAAAACAGTGCTTTCGTTTTGCACAGTTTCTGAAACTATAAGGATTAATACTAATCTGAATTTTACAAAAACAATTTGCAGTGGAATTAGAATTTTAAGATCACAATTGGCTTCTAATAGAATATCTCTTAGTTTAAAAAGAATTCAACTAACTATATTTTTCCCAGAAATATATATAGATATTTTTAAGTAATTCCTAAGTACTTTTTAATAATAGGAATAATAAATAAATTAGTAGGTAGTAATTTTTTCTAAATACTTTTTTAGATGCTGTACTTGAAACCACCATGGACTCTAATTCATTTATTACAGTGCTTTAGAAAACATTGGTTGGCTGTATTTGGATTAGTTATGGAGAAGAACGTGCTTTTAACCATTGAGAGCCTATATGAAAATCTCTGTAAAGGTATGAATTTTTTATTTTGTCTTTAGCAATGTTGTGTTAAAGTCAGACTAGCAGATATTTTCCATGGAATGTGAAGATGAGTTAATAAGAAATTGGTCAATTATTTTTTAACCATTTACACTTCTAATTACTAAAGGGAGTTTGTGGAAGCTGAATGAATGAAGTTCATAGAGCTCATGACCATTAATGGTATCACCACCATTGATATTCCTGGATATAGTGAATATTTAGTTTTTTATAATGTTTGAAAACTTTTAAAACCGTATTTTATTCAGGTATGAAAATAGAATTTAGACTTTTTTTTCATTTCTCACTGTGTTTAACACACAAACTTTGACCCCATTTCATGTACTAATTTTAGAAATAGTATATCAAAGTATGTATCTAAAATATATGGTTTAGGAAATAGAAAGTGTTTGTCTTTGGTATATAGTGAGTTCTAGAACCAGAAGACACTAGAGTCAACAACTTAGTTGGTGATTTTTAAGCCATGTTGCACAGAACCTTCTTGAAATGCCTCTGGAGCTGCCACAGATTGGAGATGGAAAGGCTAACTGGGAGCCTGGAAAGTTGGCGGGCCTTTAGCCCTCAACCCCAGCTTTAGCCATGCAGTTTTCTTTTATCAGTTTATATATGGAGAATCCATGTAGGTTTTGAAGAAAATGTTTCTCTGCTAAGAAAAAAAAGATGGGAAAAGCACTGATCAAATGTTACAAGAGCCCATGTTTTGTAATCAGGTAAACTATCCCTAAGAGGTAAGTGATTTGTCCAAAGTCAAACTACTGGATTTTTCTTGCTGTACCTTTAAAAAACAAAATATGTGTAACAATTATTGGGATGTTCAGTTTGTTCTGGACTTTTTTTTAACTCCTCTAACATGATCTGTTCTGTTTATTATTTCCCTGTATTGGTTATATCCTGTCTGCTTTTGAAAAATAACTGTGAATATAGAGGACTATTAAATAACAACCTGAGTACTTGAGGATTTAAGCTAAGTTTAAAGGCACAAGAGCCAGGTAGTGAAGAATAAGATAATTTCATCATAAAACATATGCAAACAATTAATATAAAACTTGATTTAACACTAATCCTCCTGGAAGCTAAAACAAAACACAAACAAATATATTCTGTGGGAGGTATACCATGGCTATCTTTCCCTTGAAGTGTAACCTTTTGGGAAATGTCTTATATCTTTGGAAATTACTTCAGGGGATTTAAAGTACCTGGTCCAATGCCTTATGACTTTTAAAAGTTACCAAGTTTTTAAAAATCTTTATTTTGAGAGAGAGAGCATGGGAGGGGCGCAGAGAGAGAGAGAGAGAGAGAGAGAGAGAGAGAGAGAGAGAGAGAGAGAATGAATCCCAAGCAGGCTCCACGCTGTCAGCACAAAGCCTGATGTGGGGCTTGAACTCACGAATCCTGAGATCATGACCCTGAGATCACTACCTGAGCCGAAATCAAGAGACAGATGCTTAACTGACTGAGCCAGCCAGGCCCCCCTAAAAGTTACCGATTTTTAAAAGACATTTTAAAAATTTAAAGATAATTTAAAGATAATTCTTTAACTATAGAAGATATTTATAGGTGGTATTATTATATAAGAGAAGAGACAGGGAATGACTCCCTGGGCATGCCTTTAAACCAGTTTTTATAAGACAGGGAATGACTCCTTGGACATGCCTTTAAACCAGTTTTTATAAAACATATAGAAATGTCTTTCATATCTTAAGTAGAAGCATAATTTAGTTCTATCAAAAGAGAAAGCCCATAATTCATGTATGAAATTGAATAAGATTTACTTTAAAGAATGGCATATTTAGTTGCCATTTTTCTCTTTTTCCAGGGGTGGGCAGTGTTTGTCTTTTGCACACAGCTTAGAGGCAGTAGGTAATAGGAGAGAATGAAGAGATGATGGCTGTTCCTTTTGCTAAAAAGTCTTTTTTGGAATCATTGTGTGCATAATTTATTGATCCTTGGTCTAGAAGAATCTAATGCCTAATGTGTACTGACTTGTGAAGAATATATAATAGAATTATAAAAGTGCCTTCTGCTCTAAAATAATTTTAAGAAAAGTCACAGTTTATGATTTTGTTTACTGTCTTTTAATAGTATACTCAGCTGTTAAATTATGATTGTGTTTAACTTCAGTAATCCCAAAGAATGTATCCTTAAATCAATTCATAGAAAATTGTGTGGAATATGACTAGTAGCATTTCCTGATTTTGTTATCCATATTAACTTTAGTCAAAATGATTATTGACCTTACATAAGCATTAAAGTATTTCAACCATGTAGATTTCTTTTTATGTTGTGTCTAGGTACTGAATTTATCATTGTTATTTCCCTTCAGCACATTATCTTAGTAAAGACTTTTTGTGAGACAGAAATCAAATGATTAATTCAAGGCTACAAGCCTAACTGAACATTGACTGACTTGGAGAAGCACCTTTGAAAGAAACTGTGCCCAGTTTCTTTTCCTCAGGAGATTTACTAGGTGCATCAAATCTACATTCTGTCCTTTGTGTAGCATTTCTTATCTGTCTTTTCCCACAGGAATTTAAACTAGTCATTGACTTTAAAAATAACTAAGTGTTTTGTAAGGAAATATACTTGTTTGTTTTATTTGATAAAGGGGAAGCCAGAAGCCTCGCTATAGCCATCACATTAGATTAGAACTTCTGAATATTGTATAATTAATTAATTAAATCTACTTTTGATTTTTATTTGATTTTTCAGTAATTTCCAAGAAAATACTTGTTTTTGCTTTTGTTTTTTATATTAATTAATTTATTTTTATTTAAATGTTTATTTTTTTATTAAAAGTATTTTTTAATGTTTATTTTTGAGAGAGAGAGAGACGGGGTGCGAGTGGGGGAGAGGCAGAAAGAGAGGGAGACACAGAATCTGAAGAAGGCTCCAGGTTCTGAGCTGTCAGCATAGAGCCTGACACCGGGGCTTAAAGTCAGGAACTGCTCGAACATGACCTGGGCCAAAGTTGGACACTTAACCAACTGAGCCGCCCAGGCACCCCTTAAATGTGTGTTTGCCTATTTATTTAGAGAGAGAGTGAATGAGCACACATGCGTGTGAGTAAAAGAGAGGCAGAGAGGGACGGGAAGAGAGAATCCCAAGCAGGCTCCACGCTGTCAACAAGGAGCCCCACACAGGGCTCAGCCCCGTGAACCATGAGATCATGACCTGAGCCGAAATCAAGAGTCAGATACTTAACTGACTGAGCCACCCAAGCACCACTCTAAGCAAATACTTATATAAGTGATACAGAGGAACTATTTACTTTTTTAAACTCATTGTACCAGTGAAAAACCATGCTGGTGTTTCAGAATATAAACTATGCTGGTCTCCCAAGTTTCTCTGAAACTGAGAACCTTAAAAGGAAACAAAACAAATACGTCGTAGCATGGTTATTTTAAATGCCTTTGAAAAGTATGTGTATGTATATGTGTGTGTGTGTGTGTGTGTGTGTGTGTGTGTGTGTGTGTGTATGTATATATATATATACACATATATATAAAATATATGGCACATGTATATTTTATATATATGTGTGTGTGTGTGTGTGTGTGTATATATAATATATGGCACATATATATTATATATGGCACTCTACCCTAATAATGGAAAGAATTTTTCAGTTCTGGGCTTTGATGATGTTGGAAATTTGCTTAACTTCATTGCTCATAACCTTTAAAATCTTTGAAATTATTGTCACCACCTCTGAGAACTTAATGTAAGTAATTTTAGTTGAGAGAAAATTGTTATACCTTTAAATTATTTCTTGTAGATTAACTCACTTTGCTAATTTATAAGGAAAAAATACTGCTGGCTTATCTTGCCCACAGCTGTTACTCAGATTATTTATATTTTTGCTAAAGTTGTGTTGAGCGAAGAGAGAAAATGTTATTTTCAATAAATCTAGTATTACATTTGATGTAATGGAATTTGAAGTTAAATCTCTATGTGATTAACTGAGTTGGTTATGAGAGGGACTGCATGTAACTTACCTGCTTACCCCGAAAATGTGACTCTTCTGATGCCTACATAGCAATCTGTATATGAAACAACCTCAGTTTTGAAAATCTGTAGTTTAACTTGTTTGGTAATTATCTCTCTTTTCTGAAAAGTATAATGTTCTTTCACTTTAAAGTTTACTATGTTGAGGGAATCTGAATCCAGAATCCCTGGATCAACTCCAAGAACTTTGTCTTTAGCTAAATTTAATTCTAATGCTTTTTACACCCAAGAAATAAATTAGCAGTAGGGTATAGGTGTAAATGCATACTTTTCTTAAATTTCATAATTAACTTTAGATTGGCTTTCCAAACACATTTTTATATTGTATACTCATTCTTACATATGTTTTCCTTCTTAATTTCTGTTACCAGCTAACAAGGCAGTGGATTTTACAACAGTGAAATTTCTGCTTCAGGATTCTAAAAGTTTGTTACATGCTTTCAGTACAAGGTCAAATTATGATGGTATTCTTCCACAGGCCTTTGCTCAAGTTAACAAACTACTCCAGACATTTGCAGAGGTAAGTTACCTTTGGAATGCCATTTAGAGGAGCTAATTACATGTGTTCTAAAAACGTATTAGCAGATAACAGAGATAAAAGATATTTTAATTGTAACTTACTTGAACATACTAAGGGATTAAGTATATCTTAAGTGAATTGAAGGAAAGTAAGCAATTTTTATTACAAGTTATAAAACACATCCTCTTATGTGTGTATGTGTTTTGTACATCACCAGTAAGGAAAGAACATACTTGCTTAAGAGAATATCTCATGAAGTAGAAGAAGCATCTTTTTAATAAACTAATAAGAAATATGTGTTAATTCCTATGGAAAGAATTGTCTTAAGGGGTGAAATTATCTTTTGGATTAAGATGACCAAAATATTGGTAATTGTATTTTTCCATGGCAAATGTGACTTCGAGAATTATTGGTAGGAAAGAATGGACCTGGGAATTTAGGGGATTGCAGCTTGATCTCTGACTGGAGTTGCGTAGGGAAAAATACATTATCCTTTCCCATCACAGAACTGAGCCCTAAACCCTATCTTTAGTGAAACCGAGTGTTTAAAAATATTGAATTGTTATTTATTCCTGGATCCTGATTTTCCAGTTGCTACATTAGCAACAGATTCATGAAGGCCACTGGTGAAGAATCTGTATCCTCATTAGTGCTTTTCCCTTAACACCTGGCATTAATGTGATTGCTGGAAACACCCTGTGATGTTTCCACAATGAGAGCTCTGAAGCATTTCTCCTTTATTTTCATGTTTAGAAACAGTTCACTGTCTGAGTCAGCCAGGAGCTTTGTGATTTAGCTTGGGCTTTTAACATATACTTTCAGGGGCACCTGGTGGGCTCTGTCTGTGGAGTATGCAACTCTTGATCTTGAGGTCATGAGCTCGAGCCCCACATTGGGGGTAGAGATTACTTTAAAATAAAATTAAATATTTAAAGTAAAATACACTTATGGTAGGAGTTGTTTTGTAGAGTGCATTAGATTTATTTGGTATATGACCTAAATACTTAGTCCTGTCTCAGTAACTTGAGCAACAAATAGATTACCTCCAGGGATAGGGTATCTGAATACAGTAACTGTAAAATAATAATAACAACAACAACAAAAATTAAAAAAATAAATAATCCCCCCCAAACTTTATTTACCAAATGTAGAAAATCAGAAAAATAGGGATATTCATTTGTTTGCTTCTGAGAAGGCTTGTGAGAAAACAAAATGGAAAGTTAACCAAAAGGATTATTTTCGAGATTTTTATATAAATGAGGTGGAACAGGAAAAGGAGACATACATTTTTCTTTTTTCTTTTTTAAGTTTATTTATTTATTTATTTAGGTAATCTCTGCACGCAACATGTGGCTCGAACTCATGACCCCGAAATAAAGAGTCACACCCTCTTCTGACTGAGCCAGCCTGGTGCCCCTACAGTATTCTTTTATAAGCCTTCCAACCATCAAAAAATAAATAAATAAGGCTTGCTCTGCCAGGATGTTAGAATCATGAAAGTCAGTCTTCTTAAACTTGAGACCTACATGCCTCAGGATCCCCATCCTGGCTAGTTATGTCTTTAACCTCTGGTTATTTAACCCCTCTGAGCCTTAATTTCTTCTTTTGTAAAATGAATATAATAATCTGTGTCTCAGAACTGTCACGAGAATTAAATATACATGAATACTTGTAAAGCACTTAGTGCCTCACACAGAGTGAGTGCTATGTAGGTGTTTGATAAAGGAATCCATCTACATACTTGCACACATCACTATTTGAGAACTGAGGAAAAGAGGCAGCATGTAATGATTTAAGAAACATATCTCAGAACAAAATATGTCTTTCATTCATGTATATGTTATAGTTCATGATTCATGTAAACAGGCAAAACCAGAAAGAATAACTTTCTTTTTGTCTTCCTGCACCCAAAGATAGAAAAGGGTAACATTTACTTTTATTTTGGAGAGAGATCATAACCTCATTCAGAGTCAGATTGCTGAAGGTCAAGTCCTGTTTGTGAGTCTTACCAGCTGTATGACCTTGCATGAGTTACTTACCCTTTCTATGTCTCAGTTATAAAATATGGATAATCATAGTATCTGTTTGATAGGGTAGTTGTGATGATTAAAAGAGCTAATAGATGCAGAGTTCTGGGACGCCTGGCTGACTCAGTCAGTGGAGCATGAGACTCTTGGGGTTGTAAGCTCAAGCCCCACGTTGGGTAGAGAGATTATTTTAAAAAAATAAAATCTTTGAAATAATAGATACAGGGGCACCTGGGTGGCTCAGACACTTAGGCACCTGACTCTTGATTTCGGCTCAGGTCATGATCTCATAGTTCATGAGATCAGTCCCCGCATCAGGCTCTGTGCTGACAGTGCCGGAGCCTGCTTGGGATTCTCTCTCCCCCTCTCTCTGCCCCTCCCCTACTCTCTCTCTCTCAAAATAAATAAATAGACATTTAAAAAAAATGACTGGGTGGCTCAGTCATTCAGCATCTGACTTCTGCTCAGGTCATGATCTCACAGTTGGTGAGTTTAAGTCCCACATTGGATGAGCACGAGCTTTGGGTGTGCTTGTGCCCTGCTTTAGGTGAGCTCAGGAGGGGTGGAGAGAGAGGGAGAGAGAGAATCCCACGCAGGCCCCACTCTGTCAACACAGGAGCCCAAACCCACAAACTGTGAGCTCGTGACCTGAGCCGAAATCAGGAGTCAGATGCTTAACCCACTGAGCCACCAAGGCACACCTCCCCCAAGGTGATATTTAAAAAAAAATTATTTGAGGGCGCCTGGGTGGCGCAGTCGGTTAAGCATCCGACTTCAGCCAGGTCACGATCTCGCGGTCTGTGAGTTCGAGCCCCGCGTCAGGCTCTGGGCTGACGGCTCAGAGCCTGGAGCCTGTTTCCGATTCTGTGTCTCCCTCTCTCTGCCCCTCCCCCATTCATGCTCTGTCTCTCTCTGTCCCAAAAATAAATAAACGTTGAAAAAAATAAAATAAAATTAAATTAAATTAAAAAACTTAAAAAAAAAAAATAAAATAAAATAAATTATTTGAATCAATAGTATAGCACTTTATTCTGCTCAGTATTATTATTTATAAATATTTAAAATATTCTTAGGGGCACCTGGGTGGCCCAGTTGGTTCAGTATCTGACTCTTGGTTTCAGCTCAGGTCATGATCTCACAGTCAGGAGATCCAGCCCCTCGTAGGGCTCCACTCTCAGTGCTGTTTGGGATTCTCTCTAGCCATCTCCTTCTGCCCCTTCCCCTGCTCTGCTCGTGTGTGTGTGTGTGTGTGTGTGTGCACTCTAAAATAAAATATGCTTAAATATTTTTCATTGTCCATGCTATTTACTGCACTACCTCTTTCTGTCAACCACCAAACTTCTTAAAGAGCAATCTATAACCATGGTTTCCATTTCTTCACTCACTTCTTCCTTAATCCTTCACAAGTAGAATTTTACCTCCACACTCTGGTAAGTGAATTAGGTTATCATTTCCTTCTTAATGATCAAATGCACCCTTTTCTCACTCTTTCTTACTCTTTCTCATTTCTCAACCTTTCTTCAGCACTTGATGTTGTCTACCCTTTCTTTCCTGAAACTTCTCTCTTTTGGCTTTTATTGTTATTGAATACTTCTGACTCTTCCCCTATCTCGTTGATCTCTTTTTTTCTTTTTGCTAATTCCCTCCCTCCTTCAATTCGTCTACCGTTGTCCTTCTTTTTTGCTATATTCTCTCCTAACAATCTCATCTACTTCAGAGGTTTGTCTCCCTTGAGAACAGTTCCCAACTGTGTCTTGTAGGCTGCAGATCTGCATATCCAATTACCTGCTAGCTATCTCTACCTAAATGTCTTTTTATTCTTCACAGACAACATTCTGAACACAAACTTGTAGTCTGTTTCTCCTCTTTTCTGTAACCAGCCCTTCTTGGCTTTACTGCAGGTGGCCATAAAAATCCAGAAATACAGATAAATATACATTAAATGGCTTACTGCTATTGCACTATGTGACATGTTCAGTGTGTTTTCCTTCATCAGCAAGGCATAGTTTAATGTACTGTTTAAAACTGCAGTGAACGTGGCACATTAAAATAGCATTTTCATCACTTCTTGCACATGTATCTGTGATGTGTTGATGTGTTTATATGTTTGACTTTTACTGAATAAAACTGTGTCTTTATATTCTTCGGAGAAATAATAATCAAGGGGGTTTGATCTATTTCTACTTTATGGACACTTTATATTTCTATTATTTGTACCATTATTCTTCTACACATCCAGATTCAAAAAATCTTAGAGTCTCCCTGTTCCCTGAATCTAGACTTTAGCCAAGTCTATCTAACTTTGCTTATAGCATTACTTACCCCAATTTGAGAAGTCCAGGACAAGAATGCTAAGAGAATTGTCAGCTCTTAAAATTCTGTAAAACATTGCAAATTTCCACAAGTGTCATCTCCATTCCGCCTACACAGGAGCCAACGTCCCCAAACCATCCATTCCTAGAACAGAAGTGAGGCCTTGATGCCATATTCATCTCCGCCAACACCAGACATGTGGCCAGATTTCACAGGGGTGACCCGTGGATATACTGCCATCTTAGAAGCTGTGAGACCAGAGCAGACACAGGTGTTAAGTGGGAGCTGGCCCCACATTCCTTCAGACTAATCTGTACCTGAGCGACAGCTACAGTCTGATACTGGTGACAGCCATTAGCAGGACTGTCATACCCTGGAGCCTTGTTTTGAGCTTCCCTGTTATACTCCCAAGGCTTTGTCTAGGGACTGCATTGGGTGGAGGAGTTGTAAAGGTGGGGGAGGGGGAATGCAGAGGCCCTGTAGACTGGAACAGTGGAATGCATGCCTAGGGCATACAGCCAGCAGTCTCCTTTCCTGGAGGCTCTAGTGGAAGCCGTAGTATTTTTTTGTTTGTTTAAATTTTAGTTCACATACAGTGCAATATTGGTTTCAGAAGTAGAATTCAGTGATTGATCACTTATAACCTATAACACCCAGTGCTCATCCCAAGTACCCTCCTTAGTACCCATCACTCATCTAGCCCATCTCCCCACCTGCCTCCCCTCCATCAACCCTTAGTTTGTTCTCTATCGTTAAGAGCCTCCTGTGGTTTGTTTTTCTCTCTCCTCTTTCCACCCCCACTCCACCCCAGTCTTCCCCCATATTCATCTGTTCTGTTTCTTAAATTCCACATATGAGTGAAATAACATATTTGTCTTTCTCTGATTGAGTTATTTTGCTTAGCTTAATACATTCTAGCTCTTTCTGTCCAAGTCTTTAAAAATGTTTCTTGCATGGGGGACCTGGGTGGCCAGTCACTTGAGTGTCCAACTCTTTGATTTCAGCTCAGGTCATGCTCCCAGGGTCGTGGGATTAAGCCTCGCATCCAGCTCTGCACTGAGCATGGAGCCTGCTTAAAATTCTCTTCCTCTCTCCCTTTGTCCCTCTCCCCCACTCGTGCTCTCTCTCTCTCTCTCTCTCTAAAATGAAAATAAATATTTCTTGCAAAAGTTTTTCTTTTTCTTTTACTGCCTTTTCCTACTTAATTCAAGTTCTTAGGACTCCTCTTCTGAATCATTTTAGTAGCCTTCTGACCAGTCTTCATGCCTCTACTTTCTTATGTTCCCGTTTGTCTTAGAGTACAGTCCTGAATCTGTCACTTCCTAAGTTAGAAACCTTCAGTGGTTTCTTCAGTGGCATAAGATTTGCATTCCATTCTGATTTTTTTTTTTAATAATAGCCCTTTGCAATCACATTCTTGTTAATGGATTGTAAGGTGCTTGGAGGCTTGATTACACATGTTTATCATTGTATCTTAGGTGTTCTCTGTCTAATTTAATGCCATACATGTAAAAGTGTTCAAACAGTATTCTTAAGTTGATACTAGCATGTTAGCTAAGAAACGTCACTATAGGGGCACCTGGATGGATTAGTTGGTTAAGCGTCTGACTTTGGCTCAGGTTATGATCTCATGGTTGGTGGGTTCGAGCCCCAGATAAGGCTTGCTGCTGACAGCTCAGAGCCTGGAGCCTGCTTCAGATTGTGTGTCTCCCCCTCTCTCTGCCCTTCCCCCACTCACACTCTGTCTCTCAAAAACGAATAAACGTTTAAAAAAATTAAAAAAAGAGATGTCACTGTAATAAACACATTGGAAATATTGTTTGATATAAGTGGAAAAGGAAAATATTTTTTCTAGCTCTGATGCCTTTCTGGGAATATTGTGTACACAGTCAAGGACAAAGAATAGTCAGCATTTCTCGGAAAGCTAGAACAATGTAAGCACAATTGACATTCTGTTTCTCTCATTTACTGATGAAGGACTAGCTGAAATTTATTAATTCTTATTTCCTCAGGTCAAGGCAAAACTTAAGCAAAATCCTTCAGAAACTACAGTGAGTAAAAAGCAAGAAGATACCTCGTTAATGAAATCTAATAACCAAGAAGTCACCATTTTCTCAGGTTCTCATCTTCCCCAGCCCAACAGGCATCAAAAAATCTGGTCTACCCTAGAGAATGTTTGGACAACATTATATCAGAACAGGTACTAAATTTCTAAGAATTTTTGAATTCTAGGGTTTTCCATCATTGCTGTTATTCATTGGACAGTTAGTGTTTGGGTTGTGAGTTGAATGCATTAGATTACCTTACTGAGAGGCTTTTACCAACTCGGTGCTTTAGAAACAGTGATGCTTAAATAGGGATGCAATCAGATTCACCTGGAGAGTTTTAAAAATATATATGCCTAGGCTCTGTCCCTAGAAGTTCTGATTCGGTCTGCTAAGACTGAGCTGACACTGCAATAGTGCATTAAAAAAAAAAAAAAAAAAAAAAATCTCTCCAGGTGATTCAGATGTGAACTCTTGATGAGAGGCATTTCCCATGTATGTCAAAAACCAGTGAAGGCCACCTAGATTGGCTGAACAAATTAGCAGGATACAAAGCCTTAGTAAAATTTATTTAAAAAAAAATTTTTTTTTTAACATTTATGCATTTTTTGAGAATGAGAGAGACAGAGCATGAGCAGGGAAGGGGCAGAGAGAGAGGGAGACACAGAATCAGAAGCAGGTTCCAGGCTCAGAGCAGTCAGCACAGAGCCTAACATGGGGCTCAAACGCCTGGATCATGAGATCATGACCTGAGCTGAAGTTGGACGCTTAACCGACTGAGCCACCCAGGCACCCCTAAAGCCTTAGTAAAATTTAAAATAATCTAAGAAAATGTCGTTTTGGATTAGGGAAAATTCATATAAGGCTTTTTGAAAAGGAAGATAAATATTTTTATTCAAAAGGAAAAAATGCAGGGCGCCGGGGTGGCTCAGTCGGTTGAGTGTCTCAACTTTTCAGCTCAGGTCATGATCTCACAGTTTGTGAGTTCGAGCCCCACGTAGGGCTTGCTGCTGTCAGCTCAGAGTCCACTTCAGATCCTCTGTCCCACTCTCTCTCTGCCTCTCCCCTACTCACACGTGTGCTCTCTCTCTGTCTCAAAATTAAACATTTTTTTAAAGAAAGGAAGAAATGCTTTTATTCCTTTGATACACATGAAATACTATGTTCCTGGTAAAATGAAAAGATAGAGACCAGTTGTGAGTAGTTCTTTAAATGCTGCTGGAGTTAGGGGCGCCTGGGTGGCTCAGTCGGTTAAGCGGCCGACTTCGGTTCAGGTCATGATCTCGCGGTCAGTGAGTTCAAGCCCCGCATCGGGCTCTGTGCTGACAGCTCAGAGCCTGGAGCCTGTTTCAGATTCTGTGTCTCCCTCTTTCTGACCCTCCCCTGTTCATGCTCTGTCTCTCTCTGTCTCAAAAATAAATAAACGTTAAAAAAAATTTTTTTTTAAATAAATGCTGCTGGAGTAACTTAAAAAATAATTTAAAACAACTGATTTTAAAGTAGGCCAACAGTCTCTCCCATACTTTCTCCCAAACCCATAACCTTTATATAATTTTATATATATTATATAATTTGCCAGTCATACTGTATGCGGTTTAGTGTGATTTTGGTTCAAGGGTCCAGTGTGACTGTTATTTTAGATTAATACCATCTGTCCTAGCAGCAAAGGAATAGGAGCACTCTTCTTAACCATCTATTCTCTATTTACAACACTGTAGATTGAGGGCCCATTTTTAGCCCTTGGAATTTTGTATTTTCTTATAAAGCAAAGGTTTTGTGTGTTTGTTTTGTCCAGTCTTAACATATTTGTAATGTTTTGGCTAATCAGAGATTCTTGTTAGCTGAAAGTTACCATATATGCTAGGCAGAAATTATCACTTTCAAAATAAAATAGATTAAAGCCATTTGTAAGATGCTTTAATCTTCTCTTCATTTAGAAAATATTTGAATACTGCAGCGCCTGTGTGGCTCAGTTGGTTGAGCATCCGATTTTGGCTCAGGTCACGATCCCAGGGTCAAGGGATCAAGCCCCGTGTTGGGCTCTGCCCTGAGCGTGGAGCCTGCTTGAAATTCTCTTCTCCTTCTCCCTTTACCCCTCACCCCTGCTCACACACTCTCTCTCTAAAAAAACAAAACAAAACATGGGGCGCCTGGGTGGCTCAGTCAGTTAAGCGTCCGACTTCGGCTCGGGTCACGATCTCGCAGTCCGTGGGTTCGAGCCCCGCCTCGGGCTCTGGGCTGATGGCTCGGAGCCTGGAGCCTGCTTCCGATTCTGTGTCTCCCTCTCTCTCTGCCCCTCCCCCGTTCATGCTCTGTCTCTCTCTGTCTCAAAAATAAATAAAACATTAAAAAAAAAATTAAAAAATAAAAACAAAACAATTGAGTACTTTTTTACCTTGGAGTTGACCTATAATATATATACGTTTGTGGTGGATGTTAGAATTCTGGGTAATTTCTGTGTAATAGACTTTACTTTGTAGTATTTCAGTACATGAAAAATGCTTATATTGCTTTATCAGTGCATGGTTATTAAAGCCCACTTCATTGCTTCTCATGCCTGATTGTGTACCAGAGTCACTGTATAATTTTCCAATATATTCATGCTTGAGCCTTTCATGCAGAGATGCTCATTTGAAGGTCTGGTAGGCCCTATGTATTTTATGCTTTGAAATACTTTTTCTTTTGGAAAGGTAAAGCTGTACTTATTAACAATTGCATTTCTTTAGATTTTCTAAGTTTTCCCTTTTGCAGACCTGTCAAAATGGTCACCTTTTTCATATATCACTTCTGCGAATGTAGAAAAACAATTTTTTGGTTCTTCAATGCATTAAATATATAATCACCATGTGACCCAGCAGTTCCATTCACAGAGCTATACCCAAATGAACTGAACACAAGTGTTCAAACAAAAACTTACATATGAATGTTCACAACCATTTGCAATAGCCAAAGTGGAAACAACAGATCCACTGCCCATCAACAGATGAATGGATAAACAAACTGTGGCCTATCATAAAATGTTTGTATCTATAAAATGGAATCTTTCTCAGTCATAATAATGTATCGACATCCATTATGACGTGAATGCATATTGAAAACATGCTAATTGAAGGAAGCCAGACACAAAGGTCACGTGGTATATAATTCCATTTATTTGAAATATCCATAGTAGGTAAATCTGTAGAGCTAGAAAATGGATTAGTGGTTACCAGGAACTGGGGGGAGGGAGGAATGATGAATGACTGCTTAATGAATACAGGATTTCCTTCTGGAGTGATGAAAATAGTCTTGATTAGATAGTGGTGATAGTTGCAGACAGTGTGAACTACCAAATGTCACTGAATTTGGAACACTTTAGAATTGTTAAAATGGTAATTTTATGTTTTACCACAATTTTTTTAAAATTTTATTTATTTTGAGAGAGAGAGAGAATGTGAGCAGGGGTGGGGCAGAGTGAGAGGGGGAGAGGGAATCCCAAGCAGGCTGCATGCTGTCAGCACAGAGCCTGATGTGGAGCTTGATCCCACAAACTGTGAGGTCATGATCTGAGCCAAAATCAAGAGTCAGACATTTAACCAACTGAGCCACCCAGGCACCCCTATTTTACCACAATTATTTTAAAAAGTGCTTTGGAAAGTACTGTGAAGTAGGGGAGAAAATTCCCTTGAATGCTACTACCTAAAGGTAACCCAGTAGTTAACATTGTTACTGTTATGTACACCCAGCTTTGTTTTTAGGCATGTATATTAGTTTCCTGGGGCTGCCATAGCAAATTACCACAAGCTAGATGGTTTACAATCATAGAAATTTATTCACTCACAGTTCTGGAGGCTGTAAAGTCTGAAATCCAGGTGTCTGTAGGCTCTATTCTATTGGGAAGTTTGACTAAGATCTTAAGGTCACATTCTGAGGTTCTGGGTGAACATGAATTTGGGGGGCATGCTGTTCAACCCAGTACAGCATATGTTTTGACTTTTTATATGGTGGTTGTTATGTTATATAAATAAATTTTGTATACCTTTATGTTTCTAATGTATAGATGGCGTGTTATTTTAATTGTTCTTTGTTATTTTGTCAGGTGGCTAATTCACTATTTACTTAGCACTTTTTATATTGCTGAACATTTACATGGTTACTAATTGTTTACCAAATGCAAAATTATTATTAATATGTGATAGATTTCTAAAATTGGAATGATCAGAGTAAAGTATATTAACACTTATAACTTCTAGTTTCAGCAAACAGGTAAATCTGCATCTTTTCTGCATCCTTATGTACTGGAGCACTGACAATACTTATGTACTGACCTGAATGTAGATCAGTAGTATTACTTCCAGGGATGCCTGGGTGGCTCAGTCGATTAAGCATCTGACTTCGACTCAGGTTATGATCTCCCGGTTCTCAGATTGGAGCCCCTCATTGGGCTCTGCACTGACAGCTCAGAGCCTGCAGTCTGCTTCAGATTCTGTTGTGTGTGTCTCTGTCTGCCTGTCTGTCTGCCTCTCTCTCTTTCTTAAAAAATAAACAAGTAAATGTTTAAAAAAATACTATTACTTGCATGTCTTATGGTCTGTTTGATATGAAACATTATTCCTATAGCTTTTACAGTATTACTTTAGATTAGACGCATATAGTCATTGACCTAGATCCTCTGCATGAATGGTAGCCTGCACATTCACAAGTCACTGTCTTTTATTTCTGATTTAAATAAATCAGGATAATGAGAGAGGAGTTATAAATATTACCTTATTTTATATATTATAAATGGAAATGCTTGAATTACAATAAATAGTGCATATTTTTAAAATTAAATAAATAAATAATGCATATGTACTTATGAGTATCTTTTTTTTCCACTCTATTTTAGCATGGATGTATTTCAAAGATTGGGCTCAAATGCAGCTTTGACTTCTTCAAAAATAGCATCATTTGAGGAAGCATTTGTATATCTTCAAAAGTTAATGGCAGCTGTGAAGGATATTCTTGAAGGAATTCAGAGGTAACCACTAATTAATTTTGAAGTTTCATTTATTTTCTCTTTCTTCTAAGTTGACTAGCTTTTGCAGAGGTGCTGGGAGCCTTTCAGCAAGATTTATAAGCTAATGACCTTTAGATTTCACTTCTCCCTCTCCTTTGCAAAGAATCCTCTATTTGTAGTTTGGACCACAAGAATGTTTCTAGTTTTTTCCTTCCTAGGAAAAACATACCAGGTTTGAAGCTTCGTAAAGAACTTTATTTTCATTATGGTGCATTCATTATGGTAGCTGTGAAAACAGTGCCTGGTGTATAATGGGCACTCAGTAATTACTTGTTGAAAAATAATGCTTAGGTAATTATCACTGCCCTTTAAATACAAATATATGTTAGTATTTGAATACAGTCTCACAGTACCACCAAATGAAGACGTTTGAGACGCAACGTAATCTTTTTTTTTTTTAACGTTTATTTATTTTTGAGACAGAGAGAGACAGAGCATGAACAGTGGAGGGTCAGAGAGAGGGAGACACAGAATCTGAAACAGGCTCCAGGCTCTGAGCTGTCAGCACAGAGCCCGATGCAGGGCTCAAACTCTCGGACCGTGAGATAATGACCTGAGCCGAAGTCGGACGCTTAACCGACTGAGCCACCCAGGTGCCTGAGATGCAACATAATCTTAATGATGCTTTGAGACTTATATTTATGTGATTATTTTAAATATTTGTGAGGCATATAGAAAACATAGTGCCAGAAAGCTGTAACAGAAAGAAAGAATGGACTGTAACATAAAGTCAGATGTTTTCTTTTGTGGCAAGAAAGGAGAATACAAAGCTTAATCCTGCAATTATTTTGATATGTACCAAAATTGCTTGACCTGAGTTTAACATGCAGCTTGCTAACAGAAGACTACTCTTCTTTATAGATTAAAAAACAAAACCAAACTCAAAACTGATTTGATATTATGTCCAAATTTTAAAAACTTGGTATTTTTTAAAACAACAGTATTTTTGAGTTTTTTTCTTTTCTCTTAAGGGTTTTTGGAAACTTCATCTCATTGTTAATGCACAGAGCATTTGTACCACTTTTTGGATCACAGTTGGCTAAATGATTCTGAGAATAGCTTTTTGGGGGGCACCTGGGTGGCTCTGTCAGTTAAGTGTCTGACTCTTGGTCTATGTTCAGGTCATGATCTCACAATTCTCTGCACTGACAGTGTGGAGCTTGCTTGGGATGCTCGCTCTCTCTCTCTCTCTCTCTCTCTTTCCCAAAAATAAATAAATAAACTTTAAAAAAAAAAAGAATAGCTTTTTGGTACTCTTAAGTTACTAATGGATTGAAGAGGTGGAAGATCCCAAGGGCAAGTTAAATATTATCTCTAAGTACAAATAGCACCCCCCTTTTTTAATGTAAAGCAATACTAAATAAGAGTAGCTTTATGAGGGAGAAATATTCAATTTTTATTTTAGCTATGCAAAAGCTATTTCACATTCTAGGTTGCACAAAAGCCGTTCTTGACACTACTTTTTTCTACAGAAAGTAGGGATAGCAATCTATATTCAATTACTCAAAAAATGTTTATCAAGTACCAGTTATCCTTGACATCATACCAGGCTCTGGGGCATCAAGGATGAATTCAGTGTGATCTCTGACTCCAAAGAGCTTGTGGAAATCACGCAGTCACGTTACAAAAGAAAATGAACAGGGGCTCCTGGGTACCTTAGTCAGTTAAGTATCTGACTCTTGGTCTGGGCTCAGGTCATGATCCACGGTTTCATGAGTCTGAGCCCTGCATCAGGGTCTGTGCTGGCAGCTCAGAACTTGCTTGGGATTCTCTCTCCCCCTCTCTCTGTCCCTTGTCCCTGTCAGCTTGTGCTGTCTCTCTCTCAAAAAAAAAAAAAAAAAAAAAAAAAAATTTACAATAGAGTTGTTAATATTCTAATAGGAACATAAGCAGTGAGGAAGGAAGGGTTTGGCAGTAGATGACGTTGTAGGGGAATGTCTTGTGGGCCATTCAGAGCAGTGTCTGCTTTGTCCCATAGGCTACATGTTTAGATCTGTTAATTATGTGCCCAGACAGAAAGGTTTCTAATCCGAAAGCTTTGGAAATATTGTATACTACACTACTTTCTTGCAAAACCAATCTGTATCCATTTACATATTGATGGATTTTATATAAACCTTTGCTATAGAGAAACCTTTTTAGTTTTAGGAGCTTTAAACATACAGAATCTCTACAGAGATTCTGATGTGATTGGTTTAAATATGTGCCCAGCTATCAGGAGTTTAAAAATTTCTCCAGGTGATTCTAATATGTAGCCAAAGTTGAGAAGCACTAGTTAACTTTCTTAACCCGAGGTTCTCAGCAGGTACTGGCAGAATCAGCATCCTCATCACCACCTGGAACTTGTTATAAATGCAAATTCTCAAACCTTGCCAGACCCTACCAAGTGCAAAACTGTGAGGGGTGGGGCCCAGTTGTCTATGTCCTCCCGGTGATTCACTGCACATCAGAGGCTGAGAACCACTGGTTTAGTGGCTGACTATAATCATCTGGGAGCTTTAAACAAAGAACAGTGTCCAGCCTGACCCTAAACCTATTAAATCTGCTTCTCTGAGCATGGGACCTGGGCATAAGCATTTTTACAAATTCCCCACGTGATTCTCATGTCAAGCCAGGATTGGGAAATTACAGCATGTAGTATTTACATAAGCTGTGTCTAAAGAAGTAAATGTTTGAGTTTTAAGGATGATATAATTTTGTTATTCTTTCCTCCAAGGACACAATACCTCCAGGAACAAGAAAATATTAGTGGTTCTGCTACTTTTTAGCACGTTACCTGGAATAATAAATTTTCTTGAGCCTCTGTATTCATCTGTAAAAACGGCATAATAATACCTTTCAAAAGCTTTTCACAAAGTTCTTGTGCTTTGAAAGTCAGATGCTGATATAACTTACCAAACCAGTGATTCTCCACTTAATTGTTGGGGAACTTGTTAAAGATAGAGAGTTCTGGATTGTAGTGAAATCACAATATTTGTGGATATTTTTGTAGATGGAGGAAAGTTATAGTTTTAACAAGCTTTCCAGGGAATTTATAGGCCCATGGTGGGGGGACTGCATTAAAGAAACTGATCTAACTTCCTATAATAAATATATTAGAACCACTTTTGCTACCAGTAGAGGGCATTGTGAATAAAAAAGTTTGCTCATTTCAGCATTCATTAATCTACAGGAAACTACTAAAATCGCGATGTTTTTCTTTTTTTAGCCCTTCAAACAATAGGCATTTAAATAAAAATGTAATAGAAGTGAATAATTATTTTTCAAGTGTATATGTAGTCTTAAAACCTTTAATAAACAATCATATTAAAATAAATTCAGTTAAAAATTTTGTGGGTGGCCTACTATGGGTAGATTTTTATATTTTTTAAACATTGAAAAATACACTCAACTTTTTTTTTATGTTAAATATAATTTATCGTCAGATTGGTTTCCATACAACACCCAGTGCTCATCCCAACAGATCACTCAACTTTGTAGTAACTGCATATTATTAGCATTTTCTGATGCTTGTTAAAATGGAGTAGTTTCATTTGATTTTGAGATACATACCCAGTGAATATAGCCCAACTCTATTTTATCATAGCAAATCATGTATGATGTTACATTGGGAATCGGTGAGAAGGTGACCTGTTAACCAGGTCCTTCAGTTAAAGAAGTGAATGAAGATGTTTTTTATTAAACTAAGAGTTTGGGCTTCTAGTTCCAGATTTATCCCTTTGTAGTTGACTTCAGGCTTGTCACTTACCCCTCTCTAACCCAGTTTCTCTCCTTACTAAGTGAGAATCCTGATGCCTTGTTTAGCAGAATAAATGAGATGATGTATGCGAAAATACTTTTTCAGCCATAACGTATTTACAACTGTTAGCTTTTGTTTTCTCCCTAAAGCTGATATGTTAAGTTTGAAATGTTCAAAAATATGTATTTCAATTTTAATGATGCTCTAAACATGATTCTGATTAAGGTGGAAAATATTGGTGGAGCAGTTGTCCATACAGTTATATAATGGGAGCAGAATATCTAAGTTTGCAAAAACTGAAAAGAGGTGGGAATATTGATGATTCTTACACTTTCTGTATACTTTTTTCTTGGGTGGGAGAGTGAACTTAATTTATTTGCTATTGGTTTGGAAATTGCTTTTTACTTTCTCATCTTTCCCATTTTGTGTAGATAGGACCAATTTGAGCACTTTTGTTAATGGTTTCTTTATCTAAACACTAGAGAACCAGAGTCAGTACTCTTTCCATGTAGACAAAAGTGTATTAAGATTTTTTTTTTTTAGATCTGTACTATCTAGTGTCATTTTATGCTTTAGTAAGCATGATCAGGTTACTCTCAAGATCACAAAAACCTTTTGCTTGGTACATAAAGGTTATAAAGTTTCGTTTGAAGTGAAAAATTAATTGGAGAGTCATATGGCACATTCTAGAAAAGTTCTACTTCTATAGTAATCAAACAGCATTGTTAAATATTCATGTACTTAGGGGCACCTGGGTGGCTCAATTGGTTAAGTGTCCTACTTCGGCTCAGGACATGATCTTATGGTTCGTGGGTTGGAGCCCCATGTTGGGCTCTGTGCTGACAGCTCAGAGCCTGGAGCTTGCTTCGGATTCTCTGCCTCCCTCTCTCTCTGCCCCTCCCCTGCTCATGCTCTGTCTCTCTCAAAAATAGATAAACATTTAAAAAATTATTTAAAATATCTGTTTGCTTAAACTGGCATCTCTACAAAGTTAACTAAACAGGTCATGTTCTCTAACTCCAAAGCATACCATAAATGTGTGTAGCTTTGGCTCAAAAGTTAATACTCAAAACAACAATGAAAGTGATTTAAGTATGTTTTCGTGTCTGAAGTAGATGATGAGCTGCCTGGTTTGGAAGCAGAGAGGAAAGTGGGGAGTGAACATAGGAAATTGCACTCTGCCTAGATTTTATAATCATGTTTATGTGTTTCATCTTTATAAAATAAGGTTGAAATTATTAAAAAAAAAAAAGAAAAGAAAAATGGTAGCATCTTGAATCCAAAATATAAGCAGATTGTGCCTCAATGTGCATATTCATTTTAACACTTGAGTGAACATGTAAAACTGTGCACTTCTGTGTTAATTTAATGAATTCTAGATTTCTAGCTCAGGTAGCTTTAGATGAAGTGTTTGAAATAATGTTTTCTTATTTTCATCTTTTGAATCATATGCGGGGCTGGGAGAGGGAGTTACTATTCATTATAAGTAACTTGTCACATTTTAGAGGGGGGAATGTTCTTTTATGAGAGGGTACTTCTTCTCTAGATAAAATTTGTTTTTCTAGCTGTCATATTTGGTTTGGTTGTTTTTTGAGAGAGAGAGAGAGTGTGTGAGTGGGGGGATGGCGGGGGGAGAGGGAAAGAGAATTTTAAGTAGGCTCCAGGCTAAGTGCTGAGCCCAACTAGGGGCTCAATCTCTCAACATGATCAGGTGAGATCATGACCTGAGCTGAAATCAAGAGTTGGACACTCAACCAACTGAGCCACCCAGGTGCCCCTGTTTTGATTGTTTTTAAATGAGGATTAATTGAGTGCTAACTGATGCATTGGGCTTGGTCATGTTCTGGATGGGCTTCATGCCTCATCTTAGAATATGATTTTGGAAAATGAGACTTGTGCTTGGATTTAGGAAAGGAAAATTGTTAATTTTTATCATCTTCAAATGCTTTAATGATCCTCAGAACTTTAGTAACCTCTGTTACAATCCTATGGCTTTGGTTTGAAATATTTTGTAGAGCTGTTTTTGTAAAGCACAATAATAATAATGAAGTTTGGGATTTTTTCAGTCTGTCATTCACATATATTTTTATATTATTAAGCCTCTAGAAATGAATTTTCCTATTTACTTTCTTATGGCATTTTAACATTAGAGCAAAACATTTACTGGTGTAACCATGCATGATTCCTCTGAGCAGGAGCCCTTAATCACAGAGGCTTCTCAGATCTGCTAATGATTTAGCCACTTCAAAGAATGTGGAGTTTGCATTTGCAAGAATATTTTATTAACTTCATAATGTGTGTTTTGGAGACTGACCTCTTGAGGGTTTTTAGAAAGGTTATTTAGAAAAGGTCCTCCTTCAGTTGACACAAAGATAACACTCTTCAGGCTGTTTTATAGATTAAGCTAATTGTTCAAACAAAAGTTTCTCTTAGAGACACGTGTAGAATAGAATGACATTATAAAGTGACTTTTCAACATCTCAACTCACTGCAGTGTGCAAGGTGTTTAGCCACTGATAAATATTGTCCTTATCTAGAGTGGGGAGGTTTATCGGTGTTTATTTAGGTCTGACCTATTTTCTTTGAGTCTTGGCCTTTCTACCCTTAGATAATTGGACTTTACCTCTGCTCTCCCATTGGGGTTCCCACATATCGCTGCACCTCTTTATCAGACTCTTTTCACACCCCTAGTCCTGTCTATCATCAAGTGTATCAGTTACTGTGTTGAGTAAGAGAAAAATACAATACAACCTATTAATTAAAAATGAAAGGACTTACTTGCTTCACCCTCCATGCCATCATTTTTGTTTTTTGTTTTTTTTTGAGAGGGAGCGAATGAGTGAGCAGGGAGAAAGGCAGAGGGAGAAGGAGAGAGAGAATTTTAAGCAGGCTCTCCCTCCAGTGCAGAGCCCAGACACAGGGCTCAATGTCATGACCATGAGATCATGACCTGGGTTGAAATGAGGAGTCAGATGCTTAACTGACTGAGCCACCCTGAAGCCCCTCCATGTGATCATTTTGTACTTAACTTTCTTTTAATTTATTTTGTAATCAGCTCCATGGGATTGTGAATACCTTTAAGGAAGAAACTTCACTTATTTTCTTTGTCTTACTTTTGTATATCTAGATATATACCTGCATCACAATGACACATAGTAGATGGGGGGAAAAAGTATTGAATGAGTTCTCTATAGTCTTTCCAGTAGAGGGTAACTTCTTTAGGGCTGAATGCTACCAATAGTACTACATTATGACATTTGAGGAATAGGTGACATAGATGTTTTAAAAGTGATACAGAAGAGAGAAGTGTAAGCCAAAAAAGGGAAACAGTAAGAAAAGGAGAAAGGAGAATGAAAGAAGAAGATTGAGATAAAAAACAGTATTTATGTCTAGAACAGATGATGGAGCCCCCAGTAATTTTCCCAAATAGCTTTTGGGAGTCCCACGTTATCCTTGATTGCTTAATCCTGGTCTCTCTATATCAACTTTATAAATTAGGGTTAGTAGAAGGAAAGATGAAATCTAATGGGAGGAATTGAGATCCAGGGACTATAACCAGACCTTTCTTATATAAGACATATGTAATGTATTATATAAAACATCGACAGTTATTTTATAAGTAAAAACTTTTTTATGTTGTCTGTATTGCAGTTTGATAAACACTGCTCTAACTTAACATTTATATCAAATGTTATATATAATACATAATAAAATTTATATTCGTTAACAAAATATGTGGCATCCACATATTAATCTGACTGAATTATCCAGCATTAGCTGATTTGTTTTAACCTGGCCATTTAATGCTACTGAAGACAACAGATCACTCATGACTTAATTTTTAGAATAACTAGATTTTATTTTACACATCTGAAGCTCTTACCTATGCTTCCCAGCATTTGTAATTCAGGGACCTTTATTTTTATTCTAAATAGCAGGGGAGTGATGCCATAGTTACTTCTCCCATCCCAAAGCATTTCTAGGTGTTGGTTTTTCTTGTTTTAGTGAATAAAATCCAGTTTTGGGTGACCGAGTTAAATATCTGCCATCATAAACTCCTTGATCATAACAGAATTAAGCAATCAAATATAAAGATTACTTTTGAAGATGACAAATATTTGAATTTATTTATGGAGTTGTTTTTATTTAAAACCAACATTCCTTTAAATTTGCCCTTTGTTTGTTGCTGGTTATTTCTACCTAATGATTTATTGATCATATTTGATTAAAATTCCCTGCTATTTAGGTCTTATGTTAAGAAATGCCAAATCCACTTAAAACTATGTTTTTCAGTGGAGCAGATGGGATAAATGACTGACCAAATTAGTGGGGTTAAACATTAGTAAAATAAATGAAAATGAGGGGAAAGTAATTAATTAAAGATGCTGAATAAGTGCTATTGTTGTGATTTTACTTAAATAGTAAGCATAGGAGATAAAGCCAGATGACCAGTTCTAATTCTTTCTTACAGAATAGTTGTACAAAGGTTTAAAGTTAGAGACTCTAAGATTATTCCCATCTATTTTGAGAAATATCCTGTTGGGCCTCTGAAGACCTCTTAACACAGTGGTAGGTCAGCTGTCTGCCTGTTTTAAGAAGTGATACAATCAGTGTCCTCAGGACTATTTGTCCTGGATATAAAAGGTGGAATCGAAGGCACCTGGGTGGCTCAGTCAGTTGAGCGTCCAACTTCAGCTCAGGTCATGATCTTGCAGTTCGTGGGTTCAAGCCCTGCGTTGGGATCTGTCCTGACTGCTCAGAGCCTGGAGCCTGCTTCAGATTCTGTCTCTGCCCCTCCCCTGCTCGCTCTCTCTCTCTCTCTCTCTGAAAAAAATAAATAAACATTAAAAAAAATTTTTTTTAAAAAGGTGGAATCCAACTCAGGACAGTGTTTTCTACATAGAAGACAATAAATATTATTGTATATCAGAAACCCCCGGAATTACCTAATGTTTTGATATGCCAATTCCTATTAATAAGGCATACTAAACCTTCTAGAATCAACATATACTTACCCTTAATAATGTAGCTGAAGCTATAAATTGTAAATTTCCAATTCAATTCCAATTCCAAAAAATTTCTTTTTGCTAACATTAAGCTAGTTTACTTTGTGACAGCATTCTATGTATTTTCCCCAACTTATTTGTTGAGCTAAACTAGATTATGAAAATCACCAAAATTATATTTTCTATATTAAAGATGGTAATCTATGTAGATTTTATTTTAAACCCTTTTGATAATATAGATTAAAAAGTGTGAGTACTTTGGCACGTTAGTGGAGCATAAAGGAGTGTGAAGAATATATCAAGTCAGCCTTCTTCAAAAGGATTTGTGTCCATTTAGCAGGGCTTCTGTTAGCGTAGAAAAAGTGAAATACTAAGACTTTTGCGGGGGATTGCTAGATACTGGCTCTGAGTGAATACTAATTCTGGGGACCTAAATTCCACCATAGTTGGAGAAATGGTCAGTGAGACAAATCAACCTTGACTGATAAACAGTAACTACTGGTTCATTTGATAGCTTAGGAAAAACAAGATTGAAAGTTTGGTGACAGGGACGTCTGGAGAAAAGGTTTGTGGATGGGCATCTTGCAATGGGCACAGAATATGGGGGTGTTTGTGTCCCATGTGAATACTCATCAAAGGCTACCTACCATATGCAGAGGAGACTCAGTAATCAGGTGGACCAGATCAGCTGTCCTGTAGATGTCAGTGTTTCCCTAGCCACCCCAGTGTTTGGTCAGTGAGCTCCTAAACAAAGGGACAATGGCAGTCTTAGAAAACATGAGCTCAAACGTGGGACTTGCCCTCAAGAAGTCTGCTCTGGCTGCTGCCACTGTTGAGAGCCCAAACTGTCAGCAGCAGAGGCAAATGCTAAGCACTCAATAAGGCACCATCTGCTTGGAGACCAGTAAGCCACTTAGAGTGGCAGTGATTCAGACCCTTTCCATCATGAGGCAGTGATTTGTCCTCACAGGAATAGATATTTCTTTTGGATGTGGATTTGCCTTCCCTCATGGTAGTGATTCTGCCAGCAGCTCCATCTATTAATTTAAGGGATATATTGGCCACTCTCTTGATATGCCATACCAAGGAACTAATTTTATAGCAAAGTGCAGCTATAGCTATGTGGAATTCACTGTCTTTATCATACGCTAACCTAAGCAACTGACTTTGCAAAACAGTGGAGTGACCTGTAAAAATCGTATTTACCATACCAGCTATAACCTGTTGAGTTTGGGTTCTGTCCTAAATAATGCTGTATATGGTGCCCTTTTCCCCTTAGAATATGTAGAATTCAAGAATCAAGGGAAGTAAGTGGTGATGGTTTCTCTATTATTATACCAAATAACTCTTCTCCTGGTAACAAGTACTGTTTCAGTCATTGCTTAGTCAAGAAAACAAACAACTCTAGATATTTTGGACAGAAAATTTAATATACATACTTAATTTCAGTACTGTTGGAAGGACTGGAAGAGCAAAGGGGAGAAAGTGGGAATATCTGGAGGTGCGGAAGAGGGTTTTTAATAAAGGGTTTTAATAAAGATCTTGTATCCCAGTGCCCTCTGTACCATAGGAGCACAATCGTGATTACTATGATTGTTTTTTAAAAGTCAGCAGTTCCTACAGATTGCTTGGAAATAGTTGCAAACAATAAGAGACATGGATGTGATCCTAGGAAGTATTTCACGTGCAAAAAAAGAGCATTCTACAGTCCAGGGTGTTCCATTCAGTTAAACTGTAATTGTTATTCTTGCTTTACATATTTAAGCTTAGGGCCAATGTACTAGCACCCATCTGCCCTCAAAGCAAAACAAAGAAAATACAACTTATTTTCAGTGCCATTAGTCAGTAATTAGTTTTTTTCGTAAATGTATAGATTTCCAGAGAAGTTGAAGAGATATAATTGTGTTATAACTTGAACCAACATACTTTTCATACCCAGGAATTTTCAACTTTGTATTGAAACTCATTTTAAATAGAATTCCATGTTCAGAAATTTATTGCCAATTCTTCAACTTAGACACTTCTGTGATGTAATGACTCATGGGAAAGGACCATTGTTTAGACACCTATTCCTTTAAAAAAATTTTTTTTTCAATGTTTATTTATTTTTTTGGGACAGAGAGAGACAGAGCATGAACGGGGGAGGGGCAGAGAGAGAGGGAGACACAGAATCGGGAACAGGCTCCAGGCTCTGAGCCATGAGCCCAGAGCCCGACGCGGGGCTCGAACTCTCGGACCGCGAGATCATGACCTGGCTGAAGCCGGACGCTTAACCGACTGCGCCACCCAGGCGCCCCTAGACACCTATTCCTTATCGATTTCTACACTCCGCCTCAGGTCTGTGTCTTTCCCGGGCTCTAGGGTCATTGGTTCCTACTGCCACTATCCTGTCTACCACCAACAGAGCCACTGATCTTTCTCTCTACATGAGAAATATTCTTAGTTCAACCAAGATACAGTAGGACTTTATCGAGGGAATCTTCACTAAAAAGCTAATGAATATATGAGTAAGCAGAAAGAAAAAGGCAAAAGCAGTTCAGTTCTTTGTGGTGAGCCAATCAAAAGATTAGGTGCACAAGAAACTGCATACTTTGCAGTTTAGTTGGTGGTTGACTTCCCTTACCTCACCTGCCCTGTTCTGCTACATAACAAATCATTTCACAACTTATTGGCTTGAAACATTGGCAATCACTTATATTCTCTAATGGTTCTGGGGGTTGACTGGACGCAGCTGAGCAGTTCTCATTTGGGCTCTCTTGTGCAGCTGCGGTCACATGGCACCTGGTGGCATTTCAAAGTCTGGCTGATGCTGGGTGTTGACTAGAACACCAACACGTAGCATCTCCATGTACCCTTAACTTCCTCACAGGCTGAAGGCTGGCTTCTAAGAGTGTCCAAAAATGCCAGGTGAAAGTTCTTTTGCCTTTAATGACATTGCCTCAGAAATTATATAGTGTCATTTTCCACGGAGTCACAGACCGTAGATTCAGGGAAGGGAACATAGACTCCATCTGTTGATAGGAGGAGGAATGTCAATATTACATTATAAAAAGAACATGTGAGATGAGAGATCTTGTGGTGAGGCCATCTTGGAAAATACAGTCTAACACAGTCTGCCCTCTGGCCACAACAGTTTACGTGCCTTCCCCTAGCCACATATACTCATCCCTCCCCTCAAGACCACCACGTTTTACCCCATTATGACATTAGCTTAACATGTAGGATCTTATTTATTTATTTAATATATGAAACTTATTGTCAAATTGGTTTCCATACAACACCCAGTGCTCATCCCAAAAGATGCCCTCTTCAATGCTCATCACCTACCCTCCCCGCCCTCCCACCCCCCATCAACCTCTAGGATCTTATTTAAATCAGGTCCAGGTGTGGTGAGGCAAAGCTTGTTGGGTGTGACTCCTTGGGTACCACTCCTCTCTGGTTTTACTGTGGACTAGAGAGACAAGTTGGTTCCCCTCATCTCCCAACACATAATAGTCAAGCGAGGCATTGGATAACTGCTGTATACCTTCTCATTCCAAACAGGGGTTGGGGGCAGGGGTGGGAAACCAGAGGCATGCAGGATTCCTGGCAATTCAAAACTCCAGCTATGCACGTGTTACCACTTCATGAGGCCTCAGTCCTGGTGCCTGTGAATTACTTACAGCTGCTCTTAACTCTCTTCTCTGGGTTCTTGGCTTTAGCCTCTGAGCTTTTTTAACAGGAGAAAAGTAAGCTGCAACTGAGGAGCCTTCTCAGTCTGCTTCCTGTTCATAAAAGGTAGGCAGTACAAAACCTCTTTTCACTTTG